>NC_066541.1:10868635-10876135 GCF_024679095.1 Eriocheir sinensis | reverse complement strand
GTCTGGTTTAGATGAAGTTATTGTACGTTCTTTTTGTTGTTGTTGTTGTTCTTTTGTCTTCTATTAGCCATTCTTTCATATAAGGTCAAATGGATATTCTTTTAATTTATCATAAAGCATTTTTTTCCTATCTAAGGTAAAACTAATATTCTTCTAATTTATCGTACATCATTTTTTCCCACATATGGTTTAATTACTACTCCCTTAATTTGTCGTGGAGCTATTTTTTCCATTTAAGGTCAAACTAATTTTCTTTATGAGCATGTTTATGAAGTCAAGATTCAACATTTTCTCTACGTTAACAACACACGGAAGCGCGAGGGTTCAAGGATCGATGTCGTCTATAAGAGGCAACGTTTCCCTTTGAGTCAGATTACGTCAGTTATCTAATTATTGGCCACTTGAAAGCGAGTGAAGAGACGTTATCAGCACCACTAAAACACTGACATTCTTCACTGATGTAATTTCTAGTTGTCTGTTTTTCTTCTGTAATTGAATGATTGTGAGCAAAAGAAATAAGCTTAAATATTTCTTTGTCTAAAACTAGAAAATTAACGTTTGCCTTTACTCTAGCTATGTGATATTACTCGTCTTACTTAAAATCCCTTGCTAGCAAAATGAATATACTTCTTTATCTTTACATAAGGAAATCCACATAAAAACATAAGAACAACCGTCATAACATAAGAATCAACATAAAACAAGAAAACCAACGCTTAGCTTGCCTTTGATTTAGATTGAGTCAAGAATTTAATGTTATCGTTATCACCTCAAATCCATAACCTCGCGTCTCCATAAGCTGTTATCACCTCACGGCGTCCCCCGCTATCATCCGGGCGATTAGAAAGAGCTAATAGTGACGGGTCCGGCGATAACAGCTGATAAGGCAGACATAGAGCCGGGATGTGTTCGGGGTGTGTCTTGGCGGGGAGGGAACCATTAGGAGAATTTTCAGCGAGGAGAATTTTCCATCGAGAGAATTTCCACAAAGATTATTTCCAATAGGTATTATTGATGAAAATATAAAAGTGATGGGAATTTTCCTTCAAGAGAATTTTCCATCAAGTGAATTTTCCACGAAGAAGCGTTTTAGTGATTCGAATTTTTCATTTAGAGAATTTTCCACCAAGAGAATTTTCCGTGTCGCTGATGAAAAAAAGAAAAGCGGTCGAGGAGAAGAGGAGTAATGTGAAGAGAAAAAGAGCCGCGTGATTCGTGTTAAAGGTGTAGCTGTTTTTTGGAGCCTGTGAAACCTGCCTGTGTGTGTGTGTGTGTGTGTGTGTGTGTGTGTGTGTGTGTGTGTGTGTGTGTGTGTGTGTGTGTTCTTGTATCCGTGTTTCTTCATAGGACTCAGCCGTTTTATCCTTTACTTTTACTTTTTTATCCGTTTTATTTCCATCCATCTCTCTCTTCTTTTTTTCCCTTCATTCCTCTCTTCCTTCCCATGTCCCTTCTTTTACATTTCCGTCTATGTGTGTATCTGTCTGTGTGTGTGTGTGTGTGTGTGTGTGTGTGTGTGTGTGTGTGGGCGTGTATGCCGAATGGAAAGTGTTGATTATGGTAACATACCTGTATATGAATGGGTAATGAAGGGTACAATGAGGACAGGTGTGTATGTATGTTTTTAGGGCCCCGAATCCTGTGCTTTGTTGCGGGTTGTATGATGATGATGATGATGATGATGATGATGATGATGATGATGCAGAGTATACAGAACATGCTCTTTCAAACATACACTCTTTCAACTTCTTCTGTTCCGGCTTCTCTTCCTCTTCTTCCTCTTGCTCTTCCTCCTCTTCCTCTCCCTCTTCCTTCTCCGTATCCTCCTGTTACTTCACCTGAATAAAACCTGTGGTGTTATCTCTTCCTCTTCCTCCTCCATCTCCTCTCCTTCTTCTTCCTCCTCCTCCTCCTCCTCCTCCTACTCCTCCTCCTCCTCTAAAGAATTAAACATGAAGCACAACCTATGTAGACTCCTCCTCCTCCTCCTCCTCCTCCTCCTCCTCCTCCTCCTCCTCTTTAGCTTATTCCCACCATCTCCAGCTGTTCTCCTTCCCCTATCAAGTGGCTACTCCCCCTCCCCCCATCTGGTCAGTTGTCAATGGAGGAGGAGGAGGAGGAGGAGGAGGAGGAGGAGAAGGAAGCCCTATTGGGATATAATTGACTGCCTCTTGGTTTTGTTTATGAGCGGAAGCCTTGAGAGAGAGAGAGAGAGAGAGAGAGAGAGAGAGAGAGAGAGAGAGAGAGAGAGAGAGAGAGAGAGAGAGAGAGAGAGAGAGAGTTTGGACAAGTTGACCGCTCTCACATCCTGTTTACCGGGAAGAGGGAAACACACACACACACACACACACACACACACACACACACACACACACACACACACACACACACACACACACACACGCACAAACACCTGGTTACCTTAATGAAGCCACCTCACCTGTCACTTACCTGTTAATGCCCCAACCTGTTCCCGAACCTGACAATTTATGCCGCAAAGGGAGATAAATATTGTCTCGGGTGATGCTGCGAGAGAGAGAGAGAGAGAGAGAGAGAGAGAGAGAGAGGGAGAGAGGGAGAGGGAGAGAGACTGACAGACAGAAGGGTTGTTAAAACGTTATAATGGAGTCAGAGAAAGAACAGCAAGAGGAAGAGGAGGAGGAGGAGGAGAGACAGATGTATGGAGATTGCATAGAAGAAGAAGTAGGAGAAAGGGAAGAAGAAGGAGGAGGAGGAGGAAGAATGGAAAGGGTGCGAAAAGAGAGAGAAAGAGAGAGCATGGAGGTGAGAATGAATAGGCTGAAGGGGAGGGAGAAGAAAGAGAGACGAGATGAGAAGGGAAGCGATGGGGAGAGAAATAAACGTGGTGAGAGAGAAAGACACGAAGGGGAATGAATGGAGTGAGAGAAGAGGAAGAGGAGGAGGAGGAGGGAGGTTAATGGGTAAGGTGATAGGAGGGAGGGGAAGGGAGAGAGGGAGGGACAGGTAGGACGTGACTGAATAGATGACGTGAGAAGAGGAGGAAAGGGAGAGGAAAGGGAGAGGGAGGGAGAGGAAGAGAAAGTTATGTAAGGTAGGATTAGTCTGTCTGTCTGGGAAGAGGAAAGGAAGAGGAGGAGTTAACCATTTGTCCTGCCTCTCTCCCACCCTTCCTTCCTTCCTTCCTTCCTTCCTTCCTTTCTTTCTGTCTTCCATCCTCTCCTTACCATATATGTATTTTGTTAGGGTTAATGGAACTCCTAAAATGGGGTGGTTGTGATGATGGTGGTGGTGATGGTGGTGAAACTGGTATTGGTGTTGGTGGATAAGGTAGTGGAAGAGGTAGAGGGGGTGGTGGTGGTTGAGGTGGTGGTGGTGGATGACTAAGTGGAAAAGAAAAACAGGAAATAAAAAAATGGTGTTGGAGGTGGTTGTAGTGGTGGTGTTTTGAGTTGAAGTGGAGGTGAAAATAGCGATAGAGAAAATACACACACAAAAAAAGGGTTAAGATTCGTTTTAGTACCGTGCCAGTATTTCATTACCTACCTTATGAAACATCACTAGCTCTTCATATAGCTTTTCTACAAACGTTCTTTACCAAAAAAAGCTTGGTGGTGGTGGAAGGAGAGTTGGTGATGGTTGAGAGGAGGCGATGCTGGACACTGAAGAAGGTGCTGGTGAGATGGTGATGATGGAGGTTATGGTGGTGATGGTGGTGGTGAAAATAGCCTTGAAGAAAAGACGAAAACTGGTGGTGGTTGGAAACAGAGATAAAGACGGAAACTTGCGTGGTGGAGGTGGAGGCGGAGGTGGAGGTGAAGGCGTCGTCAGCACATATCTAGACGGGTCATAAATCACGCACCTGAAGACACATCCATCACGGCCTATCACCGCACCAATCAAAGGCCGCCGCTTACCTGTGTCCGGGGCGCCGCGAATTACAGGTGTGAGCGAGAGCGTGGCGGCGATAACGAGGACCTGAAACCCGGCGAAGAGAAGATAGGCGAAGACGACGGAAGTGTAGAAGATTGTAAAGGGGAAAAAAGATAAGGAAAAGGTGTTAAAAGCAAAGGAAAGTAAATAGGAAGAAGAAGGCAAAGAGAAAATGATATGGAAACGACCGAAGATAGACAAAGAAAAGAAGATAGGCAAGAAAATAGGCGAAGGGAAGAAGACAGATAAAGGCAAGATAGACAAAAGAACTTAAAGCAAATGGAAGAAGATAAGGAAAGGGAAGATGATAGGCAGAGTAAATTTTTAAGGCAGACGGAAGAAAATAGGCAAAGGATAAAAGATATAGACACCGGAAAGAAGATAGTCAAAGGAAGAAGATAGGCAAAGAGATTAAAGACCAAGGTAAGAAGATAGGGCAACGGACTTAAAAGGAAATAGAGAAGAAAGGCAAAGAAAAGAATATAGTTTACTTTTTTTTTTTTTTTTTAAGTTAGCACGAAGCGTCGGTGCCGTTAACAGGGAAGCGATAATCCGGCGTGTGAAGCAACAGGAAGAAAGGGTTTAGTGCGTTACGGTGATCAGTGTGTCGGATCCAATTCCTTTTAGATGCCATGGGAAGGGATCGAGGTACAGGCGTTTATAGGTATGGCTATCCTTATATCTGAAGAGAGAGAGAGAGAGAGAGAGAGAGAGAGAGAGAGAGAGAGAGAGAGAGAGAGAGAGAGAGAGAGAGAGAGAGAGAGAGAGAGAGAGAGAGAGAGAGAGAGAGAGAGCTGCATCTTCAACCCTGGAGGTGAAGACGGAGAAAATTTGACCTCTTCCCAACGACACAGGAGGAAGAGGAGGAATTGGAGGAGGAGGAGGAGGAGGAGGAGTGAAGATCCAGCAGGAGCCACAACGTCTGTTCCGCATGACTTCAGCTTTTCTGCTTTGAGGGGAGGAGGAGAAGGAGGAGGAGGAGGAGGAGGAGGAGATGGTAAAGTAAGGGGAGGGGAAGAGAGCCGCAGTATAATGGGTAAGGGAAGGGGAGGAAGAGCAATAGTGAGGAGGAGGAGGAGGAGGAGAAGGAGGAGGAGGAGGAGGAGAAGAGGGAGGAGGAGAGACGCAGTGGAGAGAGGTGGAGGGAAGTTGAGGGAGGAAGGAACTGCATGAAAGAAGCAATGGAGGAAGCAGAATGTGGAGGAATGGGAGGTGGAAGGAAGACATAAATTGAGGTGGAAGCAGGAGGAGGAGGAAGAGGAGGAGGAGGAGGAGGAGGAGGAGGAGGAGGAGGAGGAGGAGGAGGATGGAAGGAACGTGGAAAATAACACTAATCGTTTCCGAATTGAAGAAAATTATGGAGAGGAACGAAAAAGAGGAGGAGGAGGAGGAAGAGGAAGAGGAAGAAAAGAACAGTAATTACGAGACACCACTAAAAGCACAACAGTTATATGAATGAGTTAATTACATGCTACTTGACATTGCTAATTACACTTGAGAGAGAGAGAGAGAGAGAGAGAGAGAGAGAGAGAGAGAGAGAGAGAGAGAGAGAGAGAGAGAGAGAGAGAGAGAGAGAGGCAGGTAGGCATGAATAAAGAGGGGTCACACGAGGTCAGTGGGTCACGTGATGGGGGGTTACGTGCGCGCGCCCACCTGTTCCCATCTCACCTGCCCTCCCCTCACCTGTGCGCGCCCCATCACCCACACCTGGCGACTCTCACCATCACCATCATCACCCATGGGCACGATACTCACCCGTTATCACGCTGTTCACCTACCTCTAGCCTCACTTAACCGCTAACCTCTTCTAACCTCTAACCTTTACAACTTTTTACTTCACCTAACCTCATCTTGATTCTCTTTTTCTCTAACTTCACCTAATATAACCTTTTCAAACCTAACCCGTAACCTCTCCTGACCTATAACCTTACCAAACCTAACCCATAACCTCTCCTGACCTATAACCTTACCAAACCTAACCCATAACCTCTCCTGACCTATAACCTTACCAAACCTAACCCATAACCTCTCCTGACCTATAACCTTACCAAACCTAACCCGTAACCTCTCCTGACCTATAACCTTTTCAAACCTAACCCATAACCTCTCCTGACCTATAACCTTACCAAACCTAACCTCTAACCTCTCCTGTCTTACCTAACCTAACGTGACCTCTGACCTAACCTAAGCTAACGTAACCTCTGACCTAACCTAACCTCACCTCACCTCACCTCACCTCACCTCACCTAACCTAACCTCACCTCACCTAACTTAACCTAACCTAACCTCACCTAACCTAACATAACGTAACCTGTAACCTAACCTAACCTCACCTTACCTAACCTAACCTAACCTACCATTACCTAACCTTACCTAATTAAGTAATGATGAGTAAGGTTAGTAGTCAAACTCACTAATATTAATGGTATTCACTTTATGAGAATACGAAAGAAAAGTAAAGATAAGTTTGTAACGATAAAAGTAGAACAAGCGATCATTAATAGTATCCCCTTGATAAGAATAAGAAAGGATAAGTAAAGATAAGCAAGAATAAGGAAGATTAATAGTAAACGAACAAGCGACCATTAATAGTATTCACGTGATTAGGATAAGTAAACATAAGAGGAGGGTATCAGGACACCTCTCCTCCCGAAATTGACCTCTCTTTCGGCCACCTCTTTTGATTCTTTTTAGGAGCAGCGAATAGCGGGCTTATTTTATTATTGTTTCCTTTTTTTTTGCCCTTGAGCTGTCTCCTTTGTTGTAAAAAAAAAATAGAGGTCGAACAAGCGATCATTTAATGGTATGTATCCCCGTGATAACAAGATAAGTAAAGCAAGAATTACTAATGATAAGAAAGGATAATTCTCAAACAAGCGATCATTTAATGGTATGTATCCCCGTGATAAAAAGATAAGTAAAGCAAGTATGACTAATGATCAATGTGGATAATTCTCGAACAAGCGATCATTATGGTATTCCGGCGGATTAATGGCGAGCTCTGTGCTGCTAAATACTCCCCGCCGGCGTGAATACATTAATAGGATACTGTTCGGTTGGTGCTGCTCCGTCACGCCTCGCTGGTACACGCTGCTGGATGGCTCATTCATACACATATTTCCATCCTTTTTTCCTAGTTTTGAGTCAATCTTCAGCTACAATTTTTTATCTTTTAATGGCTGTAATGTTAGATCGATTCGCAGTGTTTTATCGTTTTCCTTTATGTGTTTTTTGTTTCACTTTTATACCTTTCTGTTATGGCCTTTTTATCTTTTCCTGTATCTGTTTTTTTTTTTTTTTGCTTTCTCTCCTCTTCTCCCAACTCTCCATTTCTTCCCTCTTTCTTCTTTAATCATCCTCTTTTTCTCTCCCTCATCTTCTCCCTATCCTCCATTTCTTCCCTTTTTCTTCCACACAGTTTTATTTATTTTTTCTATCTCTCCTACTTCAGTTGTTATTATCTTTTAGCATTGTGGGCACTGTTTGTTTGGGTGTGTGCATATGTGTGTGTGTGTGTGTGTGTGTGTGTGTGTGTGTGTGTGTGTGTGTGTGTGTGTGTGTGTGTGTGTGTGTGTGTGTGTGTGTGTT
>NC_066541.1:10861135-10863635 GCF_024679095.1 Eriocheir sinensis | reverse complement strand
GATAAAGAAATGAGTGACGGAAGGAGGGCGGGAGGGAGTGACAGAGAGAGGGAGGTACTTGAGTCCATCTGGAAGTAAAAAAGAAAAAAAAAAGAAAATAACAGAAAATAATAAACAGGAATAAGAAGAGAGAGAGAGAGAGAGAGAGAGAGAGAGAGAGAGAGAGAGAGAGAGAGAGAGAGAGAGAGAGAGAGAGAGAGAGAGAGAGAGAGAGAGAGAGAGAGAGAGAGAGAGAGAGAGAGAGAGAGAGAGAGAGAGAGAGAGAGAGCATACCACACCAGTGAGGGGAGAGGAATGAGATGAGAAAAAAAAGTAAAAGAAAATACCAAAAAAAGGAGAAAGGATAAAATGGATGAGCAAAAAAAATTATAGATTCGTTTCATATTTTAGTCTTGCTTCTCGTCTCTCTCTCTCTCTCTCTGACCCGAAAATAAAAGTAGCGTATTATCACTAACATCACCTTCCTACTTTTTACCCTCGTCATCACCACCACCATCACCACCACCACCACTATCAAGCATATCCAACACCACTCTTTCTTTCCCATAAGCCTAACCATTGCCCCCTCCTCCCTTCTCTCTCTATCACTCTATCTATCTCTCAGGTAACACCCAGGTAACCAATACACACCTTGAGGGAAAGAGAAAGGAAGGACAGAAGGGTTAAGACAAGCCTCAATAAACCACTAAAACCGTAAATCTCTCTCATAATGACAAGGAAGAAAAGATTACTAAGATTACACTAAGATTACATACTTCCCAAAAAGGTAAAAGAGAAGAAAAACTTAATCCTGCGTCTCCTCACCTCATTACCGTACATCAGGAAGTAGGAGGAAATGGGTAATGGGATAATGGCATGCTACGAAGGGATGGAACTTTGTGTGTTTATTAAGAGATGCTAAGGTATGGTCGCCAGGTGAGAGGAAGTAATAAGTAACGGCAGGTGAGGTAAGGAGTTAATTATGTGGAATCGGAAAGGTAGAAAGTCGCATGTTTTTGTTTTTATATTGACTGGAATGTAAACGGAAAACTGGCAAAGTTATAATAGAGAGAAAGTAGATAAGGAGAAGTATGTGACGTTGGGTTAAGTAAGGACGAAATTATGTGGAATCGTAAAGCTATGATTCGTAATACTGTTCTTTTATATATTGACTGGAATGTGAATGGAAAGCTGGCAAAGTGACGATAGAAAGATGGTACATAAGGAGAAGTATGTAATGTTGGGTTAGGTAAGGACGAAATTATTTGGAATCGTAAAGGTATAAGTTGTGTGTTTATAATGACGGAAAAGAAGTAGTGAATAGGCAGGAAGTAGTAATATTATGAGGTAAGGTAAGAAGATGAAGAATTTAATGACAGGTAAATATCAATGTCGCATGTTTTCTATACTGACCGGAAAAAGAAAATAGTGAATAGGCAAGGAATAGTAATTTAGAGATGACGTACAGAAGAAAGTACTGACAGGTTAGGTAAGGAGGAAATTGTGTGGAATCGTATATATAAATCTCGTATGTTCTTTATAATGGCGGAAAAAGAAATAGTGAATAGCCAAGGAGTAATGTAAAGACGATGTATAAAAAAAAAGAACGTAATGTTTGGATAGATAATGAAAATACGAAATTATGTGAAATCGTGTATCTTCCTCGTTTCTTTGCTATATAATGACAGGAACGTAAATCGAAAACAGGGAAAAAGTAATGGTAAGACGATGTATAAAAGAACGTAAGGGTAGGTTAGGTAAAGACGAGATTATGTTGAATCGTAAATAAATAACTCGTGTGCTTTTTTTCCTATAATGGCGGGAAAGGAAATACTCAGGTAGGAATGGAGAGGTGGTAGGTAAGAGGTGGGTAGGTAAGAACGTAATGGCAGGTTAGGTAAGGACAGGTATAAGTCGTGTGTTTTCTTTTAGTGACGGGAAAATAATAAGACATAGGTAAGTAGGAATGGAGAAGTGGTAGGTAAGAGGAAGTAGGTAATGACGGGTTAGGTTAAGTAAGGTCTAAATTATGTGAAATCGCAAAGGTGTATAAGTCGTATGCTTTTTATAATGAAAGTGGGAAGGAAGAGGAATTACGGAAGGAAAGGAGAAGAGGGAAAAAAGACGAGGAGAAAGAAAAAAATTCGTAAAGGTGAATAATTCGTTTGCTTTTTATAATGAAAATGGGAAGAAAGAGGAATTATGGAAGGAAAGGAGAAGAGGGAAAAGGGAAAAAAAGACGAGAGTTAAGAAGAAACTATAAAGAAAGGAGGAAACGAAAGAGAAAGAGGGGCATGCTTTCTTATAATGGCAGGAAAAGTGGGAAGAAGGAAGAAATAATAAAGGAAAGGAGAGATAAAGGAGAGAAAAAGGGACGAGAAACGAAAGAAAGAACGAAAGAAAAAACAAATAAGGAGGAAGCAAAAGAAAGAAAAGTAGACGGAGGAAAGGAAAGTAATGAGACAAGAAGTAAATATTAGTGAGGAAATGAGGGAGAAGGGGAGAGAGAAGACGAAAGAAA
>NC_066541.1:10808635-10856135 GCF_024679095.1 Eriocheir sinensis | reverse complement strand
GTTTCGTAAAGTATGAGAGCGATAACAAAGGTCTTTTATACACACCCACACACCCACACACACACACACACACACACACGGGGGCGACATTTCATTCTTTCCCTTCTTATCAAATTTCCTGCTGATAAACACACAAACTTACAAACAAGAGAGAGAGAGAGAGAGAGAGAGAGAGAGAGAGAGAGAGAGAGAGAGAGAGAGAGAGAGAGAGAGAGAGAGAGAGAGAGAGAGAGAGAGAGAGAGAGAGAGAGAGAGAGAGAGAGAGAGAGACCCTTCCCTTTCCCTAACTTTTCAACTCTTTCAATCTTCCTCTTCCTTTTCCTCTCCCCCCTTTTTTTCCTCCCTATCGCCTCGCTTCCCCTTGACAAAGCAACAGGACACAGCACCTATTTCCCTTCTCCTCCTCCTCCTCCTCCTCCTGCAGCGCCTTCGTCGGGAGAGAAAGTTTGGTATCTCTAAACATGACAAAAAAAGTCTGAATATTTTGTGTGATAGAATATGGAAGAAGAGGAGGAGGAGGAGGAGGAGGAGGAGGAGGAGGAGGAGGAGGAGGAGGAGGAGGAGGGAGAGAAGGGGACTCGTGTATGTGATAAAGGAAAGACATGGATGAAAGGAGAGAGAGAGAGAGAGAGAGAGAGAGAGAGAGAGAGAGAGAGAGAGAGAGAGAGAGAGAGAGAGAGAGAGAGAGAGAGAGAGAGAGAGAGAGAGAGAGAGAGAGAGAGAGACTATTAAAGAGAAATGGAGGAATATGTAGGGAGGGAGAAAGAGAGGGAGGGAAAGAGGGAGAGGCGGAACAAGGAAAGAAAGAGAGGGAGGAGGGAGAGGGTGACTGAGAGAGAGAGAGAGAGAGAGAGAGAGAGAGAGAGAGAGAGAGAGAGAGAGAGAGAGAGAGAGAGAGAGAGAGAGAGAGAGAGAGAGAGAGAGAGAGAGAGAGAGAGAGAGAGAGAGAGAGAGAGAGAGAGATTATATTGCAAGGGAGGAAAGGTGAATAAAGATTTAATAGGACTATGAACAGAGAAAATTTACACACATGAGAGAGAGAGAGAGAGAGAGAGAGAGAGAGAGAGAGAGAGAGAGAGAGAGAGAGAGAGAGAGAGAGAGAGAGAGAGAGAGAGAGAGAGAGAGAGAGAGAGAGAGAGAGAGAGAGAGAGTTGGAGGAAAATAAATAAGGTGAAGGGAACTGTATAGACGGAATAATATTGAAGTAAATAAATGTTGAGGGAAAGAAATATGGAGACAGGAAACGACTGTAAGAGGAGGAGGAGGAGAAGGAGGAAGAGGAGGAGGAGGAGGAGGAGAACGAGAACGAGGACGATGATGATACTGTATGGATTCAAAACACACACACACACACACACACACACACACACACACACACACACACACACACACACACACACACACACACACACACAACCCCCATCTCCACCCCCACACAAACCCCCTCCCCACCCAGAAACAGCCCCCTCACCCCATCCACCCCGTCTCACACACACTTACTTAACAACACAAAGCAATGCAAAAAATAAAAAATAAAATAAAGTAGAAACGAACAATACAAGAGATTATTAATTACTTTACGTTATACAGATTAATGGAAGCGTTCGGTCACTCGGTTCGTCACTTCGCTATACAAACGACCCCCAGTGATTGCGATGTTTGCCGCTATAACGTTAATGGGATCGTTGTTGTAGTAGTAGTTCGTTATATGCGACGGGGCGTTATGGGAAATGTTGTAGTTGGTTGTTTTTGTGGTCATGATGCTGGTGATGGTAGTGATGATGGTGGTGGTGATGGTGATAATGGTGATGATAAGGTTGGTTATGTTGATAGTTGTGGTGGTGATAGTGATGGAGATAATGGTGGCGTGGTGGTGTTAGTGGTGTTGGTATGATGATAATTTATTGTTGTTGTTGTTGTTGTTATTGTTGTTGTATAAGTGAAATCAGTGTCAAAAGTAGGATTATTTTCTCTCTCTCTCCTGTTTTGTTTATCTTACTATTTATCTTCTATCTGTCAAGTTACCTCCTCTGGTCACCTACTTTCTCTCCCTCCTCCTCCTCCTCCTCCACCACCCACTCCTCCTCCACCCATTGCTCCTCCTCCTCTTCCTCCTCCTCCGCCCACCCTCGCGTGTTCATAAGTATAATAAAGTGTTGAAATTCTGTGTCATGTTCTCTTCATTTTCTCACTAACCTTTCGCGCCCCGCACCGACACGCAATGGACAGGTTAACGAAGCCATTCATTAGAATTTATTGGCATTTAAACGAGTTGCCTCACTTTGCATGAGACTTTTCATACATTTCATTTTTTTCATATGTCAATAGTGTGTTTACCTGGGTCTTATTTAACGAAGCCATTCATTAGACTTTATTGACATTTAAACGAGTTACCTCACTTTGCACGAGTCTTTTCATATTTTTTTTTTATTCATATGTCGATAGTGTGTTCATGAGGGTTTTCTTTGTTAGTGAATAAGGAATAAGGGTGACAGTTGGAAGGATAGAAAAAGGGCAGTTGATGGGGAAAAATGAGAAAATGGGAAATTAATGGTATATTCATGTCTTGTCTGTTATTTTTTTATCGATAACGAATTGATTTTAATTTGGATTTATCAATGCGAAAAATTCATATTACATACTTTTATATTAGTTTTTTATTATATTTTCTTTATCTCCATTAATTGTTTACTAATTTATACTGTGTTAGCTGTATAAAAATCTTCGTTAACCTTTTCATTATTCTTTACATTATCTTCTTGTATTTTTTTATTTATTTAGTATGGAGTTTTAGGTAAGGGGTGAAAATGTGGTATATTTATCATTAGTGTGTGTGTGTGTGTGTGTGTGTGTGTGTGTGTGTGTGTGTGTGTGTGTGTGTGTGTGTGTGTGTGTGTGTGTGTGTGTGTGTGTGTGTGTGTGCAGGTGACCGCGCTCCAGCTTTCGTCCTGGTCACACAAACAAACAACAAAAACAGGAATAAGAACGACTATCTGATTGCATCTCCGATAAGAATATGTTTGGCAAGGCGACGTTGACCGAGAGAGAGAGAGAGAGAGAGAGAGAGAGAGAGAGAGAGAGAGAGAGAGAGAGAGAGAGAGAGAGAGAGAGAGAGAGAGAGAGAGAGAGAGAGAGAGAGAGAGAGAGAGAGAGAGAGAGAGAGAGAGAGAGAGAGAGAGAGAGAGAGAGAGAGAGAGAGAGAGAGAAACCAGAAAACGAGAGAACAAGAGAGAGAAAGAGAGAGAGCGAGAGAACCAGTCGATCACAGAGTTAACAGGCACCAACACTCTCCCCTCCATCCTGCCCCCCCTACCCCTCCCCCTCACCCCCTTCACTCCCTCACCCCCAGTCGCCTAACAAGCAGGATCGGGGCGCGTCCTACAAACTGGATCTCCTTAAGTACCAGTCAGTCAAGTCGCTTATCGCCAGAGCCACTCCTGCGCGCCCGGGCCGAAGGAAGAGTCGTTGGTCTGAGGCGAGGCATGAGAGGAGCCGTTGAGATGAGAGATGCATGAGCCATTTGACTGAGGCACTGGTTTTGATTTTTGATAGTGAGGAAATTAACGAGAGGGGGGACAATGGAGTTATGGAAATAAGACAAGAAGAAAATATTGAGCCGTGAGAGGAACCGTTGAGATGAGAGATGCATGAGCCATTTGACTGAGGCACTGGTTTTGATTTTTGATAGTGAGGAAATTAACGAGAGGGGGGACAATGGAGTTATGGAAATAAGACAAGAAGAAAATATTGAGCCGTGAGAGGAGCCGTTGAGATGAGAGATGCATGAGCCATTTGATTTTGATAGTGAGGAAAAAGTGAGAGGGGGACAATGGAGTTATGGAAATAAGACAAGAAGAAAATATTGAGCCGTGAGAGGAGCCGTTGAGATGAGAGATGCATGAGCCATTTGACTGAGGCACTGGTTTTGATTTTTGATAGTGAGGAAAGTAACGAGAGGGGGGACAATGGAGTTATGGAAATAAGACAAGAATAAAATATTGAGCCGTGAGAGGAACCGTTGAGATGAGAGATGCATGATCCATTTGATTAAGCCGCTGGTTTTGATTTTTGATAGTGAGGAAATTAACGACAGGGGACAATGGAAATATGGAATTAAGACAGAAGAAAATATTGAGCCGTGAAAGGAACCATTGGAATGAGAAATATGAGCCTCTTACTGAGCCAGTGGTTTTAATTCTCGATTGTGAGGATATTAAATAAAGAGGAGAATGAAGTTAATGGGATAAGAAATACTAAACCAGAAGAAGAACTGTGAGCCATTAGAAGAGCCGTCCGGATGAGACGGATAAGTTATTAGATTGAGCCACTTGTCCTTATTCGATTGTGGAGAAACTAACGAGAGAAGAGATAGGAGTTAATAGGCACTGAAAAAAGACTGGTCCAGAAGTATAAGCTATTGGAACTAGACAGCCGGGCGATAAGCATTAGACGTAAATGAGCAACAAATACAAGACGGACCTGACCCACAAAGTTAGACAGAGATGAGTGACAACATTATACAGAAATGGGTTTCAAAGATTTTACAGATGAACCACAAAGATTAAAGAAAATATATTAGACACAAATAAGCCACAATGGTTGAACAGAGATTAGCCATTATTCTCAGCCTTATATTTTTAGACCGAGAACAAAGAAGGAAAAAGAAATAATAATTGACGTAAAGACATTTCAGTGAGCCTAAAGTGAAAGCCATGAATCTGCTCAGAAACATTAAAATTAGGTAAACATGACCCACATTCATTAAACCAATAGAATAAAAGAAACTCGAAAGCAAGGAAGTTAGGTAAATGTGATGAATAGAACACATGAACCTGTTACCAAAACCAGTTACAGAGTCATTTGAAAGAGAACCACATATTTCGAAAGACAAAAAATGGAGATAAACACAATTAATAGGACAGATGAGGTATTAAGAAAACTCATTACGAAGAACCATTAAGAGAAAATCACACTAACCTGAGGAGCATAAGATAGAGGATGGAAGTAAACGCTATTAATAAGAAAGATGAACCATTGCGAGAACCCATTACAATAAGCCGTTTAAGAAAGAGAATCACATTAACACAAAGAATAACATAAAGCGAATAAGAACAACAAAAAAATACAGAACAGAACATAAAGAATAGAACATAAAGATTAGAACATAGAGAACATCAAAAACATAAAGAAAGAACATAAAGAATAGAACAAAGATTAGAACATAGAGAACATAAATAACATAAAGAAAGAATATGAAGAATAGAACAAAGATTAGAACATAGACATAAAGAATAGAACAAAGATTAGAACATAGAGAACATATAGAACAAAGAAAGAACATAAAGAACAGAACAAAGATTTGAACATAGAGAACAAAAAAATACATAAAGAAAGAACCTGAAGAACAGAACATAAAGATTAGAACTTTAAGAACATACAGAACGTAAAGAAGGAAAACAACAAAGCACACAAAAAATAAAAACAACAAAGAGAATTAGACAGAAAATGGAAGTAAACGCGATTAATAAGAAAGATGAACCATTACGAGAACCCATAATGAAGAGCCTATTAAGAAAGATAATCACATTGACACAAAGATCACAAGAGCATTAAACCAAGAGCCAGCAAGCCTACACGCGTCGCCTTTGAATCTAACTCAATCTGTCCTAATTATCAACAGACTTACCTTACCTTTTCTTCGAGTCAGATCACCAGGTATCAAGGAGAGGAAAAATGGGAGATAAAAGAAGGAAAGGAAGGGGAGGGGGAGAGGAAGAGGGAGGGAGCAAGGGAAGAGAAGGGAGGTTAAAGGAGGAAAGGGGAATGGAGAGGAGAAATGGAAGGGAAGAGAAGGGAAGTTAAATTAGGAAAGAGGAAGGGAGAGGAGAAATGGAAGGGAAGAGCAGGGAAGTTAAAGGAAGAGAGAGGAAGGGAGAGGAGAAATGGAAGGGAAGAGAAGGGAAGTTAAATTAGGAAAGAGGAAGGGAGAGGAGAAATGGAAGGGAAGAGAAGGGAAGTTAGAAGAAAATGAGAAAGGGAAATGGAAGAGAGGTAAGGGAGAGAGGGAAAGGAAGAAAGGTAAGAGAAGGGAAGCAAGAGAGAAAAAGGAGGAAGAAGTGAAGGAAGGTTATTGAGGGGGAGAGAGTTAAAGGAGAAAAGATGGGAGGAAGGAAAAGAGGAGGACATATGTGACAAGAGGAGACGGAAAAGTAAAAAAAAAAGATTAACGAAGAAAGGTGAGGTCATGAGTGTCAATCCCACCTTGCTTTTTTTCCTTACCTCCAACATCCCAGAAAGGCAAAACAAGGTTACCTGTTAGCTCACCTGTCTGTTAATGAGATCACCTGATAACATTACCTGCAGCTTCTTTTGTTTAGGGGCGCCGGAGAGAGGCTTTAACATGCTTATCTGTGTGTGTGTGTGTGTGTGTGTGTGTGTGTGTGTGTGTGTGTGTGTGTGTGTGTGTGTGTTTGTGTGTGTGTGTGACTTGCGTTTTTTTTGTCCTTTCTCGGATTGTCGGCACGAACTCAAGTGGAAAGGAGGAAACATGGAAACATGGAAACGCAGGCAACAGAAGGTTTGAAAAGAAACCTTCCGATGTCTGTGTTACATCGACTAGACTGAATGGGTAAACCGTTATTTCTAGTCTAGGTTGTTTTGCAATTCAAAGAAATTAATTAAATAAATTATGAAATTTTTTTTGACTTTGAAGACTTGATCATATCTCCTCGTAGGCGTCTTTTCTCCCATAAAGAGAGATGAGTTGCTGAGTCGTTCCTCGTACGGTTGAGCCCCTTAGGGTGGTATCATTTTTCGTGGCGCGTCGTTGATCTTTTCCAGTAAATCAATGTCCTTTCTGTAATTAGACCAGAAAGAACTACTGCATACTCGAGGTGCGGTCTTACCATGGAATTATATGATTCGCGTGTTTCAGGTCACTGCTGATAGTGACTCAGATCCTTTTCCTCCTGCATCGCTTGCAGAGGTCTCCCATTCATGATGGCATTTGTCAACATTAAAGGACATTTGCCATTTTCCGACCATTCGATAATGTGATTGAGGTCTTGATATTGTGGATTTCAGTCCTGATTCGAGGTCGTTGATATATATGATGAAGAGAATGGGTCCCACTGACCCCTTGAGAGGCACACTCAGTGACTGGAAGCCAATCGGAAGGCTGTCCGTTGATCCACGCGATCAGATTGGCTCAATGCCCGCCGAGTGCAGTTTCAGCGCTTGTTTGGAAGCCATGCTGGGTGTCGGAGATTACATTATTGTCTTCTAGAAACTTAACAAGTTTGTCTAAAATCTTTTTTCGAGTATTTTTCCTGCCACTGATGTCAAACTTATGGGCCTGTAGTTTAATGCAACGCTTTTCTCTTTTTTGAAAATTGGTGTTACGTTCGCCATCTTCCAGTCTTCCGGACCTTTTCAATTGAACAGACTGGTTGAATATGTTAGTGAGTGGAGTGAAGTGTTGTTTAAGCTCTTTTAATAACCGCGGGGACAAACCGTCAGGTCCTGTTGACTTGTTCGTGTCGAGTTTATCCATATTGAGTCAATTTTCAGGAAGTTACTGTTGAGGATTCTGGCCATCTGTTTACTGTCCTGAGTTCGATCTGATGTATGTGAAGAATTTTTTGAGTTTGTCTTGATGTCACGCGCTATTTGTTTTCGTAGTTGCGTTTACTACTAATAAAGAAGGTGCGACAGCTCTCTGGCTGTGTGGTGGTACTGAGTACGGGCTTCGCCGTCATTTTCTTTTTCATTAGGTTATAATTTTTTTAAAGTTTTACCGCCCTTTTTATTTCTCACCATTTACTCGCCTGGGTTTCGCGTCGCTGTGTAGCCTTTTCTACTCCAAAAGCTTATCTTTGAAGTTGTGTTGTCGATTGTATTGTCGGTTAGGTGAAGTTGGTCCCAGGCGGGAGGGAAGCAGTCACGGGCTAGGGTTGAAATTTGCTTTTGTAGTCTGGTATCATTAGGTGTGATCGCAACCGTTAATTTTTCACCAACTTCACAGTCGCGAATTTCTATAAGCCTGTTACCCTCTTGATCCAGTCAAATTGTCCCCAGTCAATGTTAGGGCAATTAAAGTCCCCAATTATTATTGCTTGTTTACTTGTTCAGATACTAGATGTGGAGTTGGCAGTCTCTCTCTGTGCTACTACATCTGGGTTTTCTCAGTTGCAATATACGCCTAATTTCGTCCTTTAAATGTGACTACTGGTTTGGCCGCGTTGAGTTGAATGAGTTCGCTTGTCGGAGGCGTCGTTGGCTTTCAACTGCATCGTTCAGGGCTTCTTCCGCGCGCCGAACCAACCTCGTTCAAGTGGAGTCCGTCCTCCCAAAACAAATCTGGGCGCTGGTTGAAGTGATGCCATGCGTTCGTGAACCGGAGGAGGAGGAGAAGGAGAAAAGGGAGAAGGAGAAGGATTAAGAGAAAAGCTGGAGTGTCATCTTAGGAGAGAGAGAGAGAGAGAGAGAGAGAGAGAGAGAGAGAGAGAGAGAGAGAGAGAGAGAGAGAGAGAGAGAGAGAGAGAGAGAGAGAGAGAGAGAGTTGACTTAATGGCGCTGATGCAGAAGATAGAGAAAGGAATAATAAGATGTTTTTGCTGCATCTGAACCCTTTGTTACCTGCCATATATGTGCGCGTGGCGAGACCTTAAACAATTAGACCTTTACAACAACGATCCTGAAGCTCTGAAGTCGCCTGAATGCTTAGAAACTTAATTTGATCATTGCCTTCACCGTCTCTGTCTCTTTCTCTTTCTTCTTTTATATGAAGCAGCGTTTGATAAGTTTTGTTTTGTTTTGTTTTTGTCTTACCATTCCTGTGTTTTTGTAGTAAGAAAGTTAATATGATCTTTGTCTTCACCGTCTCTCTCTCTCTCTCTCTCTCTGATAAGCCTGTTTTTGTTTTGTTTTTCTTTATTTGTCTTGCCACGGGTGTGTTTTTGTCCTTAGGAAGTTAATTGCACTCGTCAAAGAGATTTATGTTCGCGTTTGTAGATTTTAGATTAAGCTGTCATGCGAAGTACGTGTCCATTAGCACTAAAATCGCTTCCTCTGTCTTTCATGTATCTCGATATTTCGTTTATGTTTATAGACTTGGAAATTAAAATAATATGCGAAATACGTATCCATAAATAAAGAAATTCGCTTCCTGTCTCTTTCACGTATTTCGTTTATTTGTTAACTGACTTGTAATTAAACTGATATGCGAAGTACGGATTAAAAAACGCAAATCACTGTCTTTTTCTATATTTTGTTTGCCAAAGAGTTGTATATTTATGTTTGCATCTAGATACTGAAATTCAAATAACATGACAAATATCTTTTCTCAAATGCTAAAATCACTTGCATTTGTCTTTGAATGTACGAGTATGTCATTTGTCAACAAAAAGGTGCATATGTGCTCCTTTAACCGTGTCTTAATGATAAATTCGAGTCCTTCAAGCCCCGTTCACACTGTGCTGACTGGACCACGACAACCCAGCGACTGTTAGGCTCCCTTCAGCATCCGGCGATCGTTTCTAGACCTCTTTCCGACCCTGTGCGACCCTTTCACATCAACATTTCACACCCAAGACCTCGAATATCCCGAGTTGCTAGAATGTCGTGGCCCAGAGTCGGCACAGCGTGAACGGGGGTTAATTCTTGTTCCTTTTCTTCTGCCTCTTCTTTTTCTTCTTCTTCTTCTATTTTTTCTTCTTTTTCTTCTTCTTCCTCTTCTTCTTCTTCTTCTTCTTCCTCTTCTTCTTCTTCTTCTTCTTCATTTTCTTCTTCTTCTTCTTCTTCTTCTTCTTCTTCTTCTTCTTCTTCCTTGTCTTCTTCCTCTTCTTCTTCTTCTTTAAGTGTTAGTACTCATAAACCTTAAAATTCGATCTGACGTTTAAAACAGATATCCATAAGCAGCAAACTCACTCTTTTGTCTCAAGATGGTTTTTCACATGTTAAAAATATTGAAGAGTTCCATAGTTATTTGGTCTTAGCTCTGAAGTGCTTGGTCTTAAGTAATAGATTAATATGAGCCTTTGAACTATAAACAGATAACACTGCGGCCTTAAATAAATTCACTATTGACTTGAAAGGCGAAGAGTTGCAGGTAGGCGGTGGCCGAAGTGATAGCGTACTGGACCCACATTCGCCGCGTGATGGACGACGCGGGTTCGAATCCTCACGCTACCACTCGGATTTTTCAGTCACCGCCGAGTGGCTTAAAACTACCCACATGCTGTCCTGAAGACCACCCATCAACCCGGACTCTAGAGGAAGCCGTCCAAGCTAATCAAGAACGAATTCCGGGGGGCAGCATGAGCCAATGCAAGATGGCGCCACTATAAACACTCGCCTGCGCCAGAACGGGCTGGGCCGACCATCAGGCCCCACCTGGAAGAAGCCTTGGGCCGACCATCAGGCCCCACCGGGAAGATGCCTACCGGCGCAATAGGCAACAACGTTAAAAAATAAAAAATAAAAATTACGCCTTTAGCGATAAAACCCAGACGTTCAACACCCTCCGCGCCTTTAAGTCAAGTGCTGAATCCTTAAGATCAAACACCCACTACCACCTCCACCACCACCACCACCACCCACTTGACCAGCCAGACATCTCCCAAGCCACTCCCTCTCCTATCACCACCATCACCACCACCACCACCATCACCACCACTACCACCATCACCACCACCACCCTTGTTCACTCATCTCCTTCCTTCTCTCCACTCCTTCACTACCACTCAGTCTCCTCCACCTCCTCCACCACGCAGTCTTCCACATTTATATATTTTCCTCTCCTCTTCCTTTACTCAAAAACGACAAGGAAAACGAAGAGAAATCGGTCTGTAATTTAAATGTCAACCAGCTATTTTATCTACTTTCCTCTTCATTAATTAACACTACAAAGGAAGACCAGGAATCATACATCAAATATTACTCTCATGTCAAACAGTTATTTATTTTTTTCTTAACTGTCGCGGAGAAATGCATGCACTGAGGGACTAAACTGAAGCATGAAACCTTTACAAACCAAACCAGTACGTCAAACAGGTATACAGAAGCCTCAAAATACCTTGCACATGTAAAAGGAAAATAGCTTAACTTCAAACACCTTTTATATATTGAAGTCAAGTCTAAGCTCAACGGCATACATACACAAGCCTCAAAATACCTTGCTTATGTAAAGAAAAAAAATCATCTAACACCTTTTATGCATTGAAGGCTAGAGTTTATGCTTTGCAAATCAAACACACATTTTAGATAGTTCTTAAAAAGCCTCAATATACCTTGCTTATATAAAGAAATAACAACATCTAACACACTATATATTTTTTTCACATCAGAGGACACGGCTCAAGGGCAACAAAAAGGGTAAAAAATAAATAAAAGCCTGCTACTCCCCGCTCCCATAAAAGATAAAAGTAAAGAGTATCCATTGAGGTCTAGAGTTTAGGCTTCAAAATCAAACATATAATATACACTTCAAATAGGTATAAGCCTCAAAATGCCTTACTTATAACAGAAAAAAAACTTATCTAACACCATTTACACATTCCCAAGATTAAGCTTCAGGACCAAACCCACACCTCACGCAGCCACACCTAAGCCTCAGAATCCCTTGGTCATGTCCCGCAGTGAATACCAGAGCGGTTCTTGGGGCGTGAGTGATGTTTGTTTACAGGCTGAGAGAGGGTAGGGAGATGCAGGCCCCTGAGAGCTGTGTCACGGGTCGCAGCCTTACTTAACAACCCTTCTGCAGCGCCTTAGTCAGAGTGTGTGAGAGGGGGAGGGGGTGCGGAACGGGCGGGGTGTGGAGGGAGTAAGGAAGGGGAGGGAGAGAAGATGAAAGGAGAAGAGGGTGAAGAGAGAGGAAAGGAAAGAAGAAAGAGAAAGAGAGGAGAGAGAGAAGAGGAAAGGCTTGGTTTAGTAAGGAAAGGGAAGGAGAGAAGATGAAAGGAGAAGAGAGTGAAGAGAGAGGAATGGAAAGAAGAAAGAGAGAGGGAGGAGAGAGGAGAGATAGAAGAGGAAAGGCTTGGTTTAGAAGGAAGGTTTAGGAGGAAAGGCTTGGTTTATTAAGGAAGGGGAAGGAGAGAAAATGAAAAGAGAAGAGAGTGAAGAGAGAGGAAAGGAAAGAAGAAAGAGAGAGAGGAAAGACTTGGTTTAAAAGGAATGTTAGTGTTAGAAGTGAAAGAGAAATAAGAGAATTAAAAGTGTAAGAAAAGATTAAGGAAGAGAGAGATGGAAAAAAGATAAGGAATGGAGGTAGGAAAGGAGGAGGAGGAGAAGGAGGAGGAGGAGGAGGAGGAGGAGGAGGAAAATAGATGAGAAAATATGTAATGTCAGAGGTGAAAGAGCGTCGTACAGCGTGTGTGTGTGTGTGTGTGTGTGTGTGTGTGTGTGTGTGTGTGTGTGTGTGTGTGTGTGTGTGTGTGTGTGTGTGTGTGTGTGTGTGTGTGTGTGTGTGTGTGTGTGTGTGTGTGTGTGTGTGTGTGTGTGTGTGTGTGTGTGTGTGTCAGTAAACATTTCGTTAATTATACTAACGATAAATCCTTCGCTCACGCAGGAAATGTTAACAGGAAACATTTTGAACATTTACGTTGGATAGACTCAGAGACGCGACGCCCATGTTCTGTTGTCCTCCTTCCTTCCTTCCTTCCTTCCTTCCTTCCTTCCTTCTTTTCTGTCTTTCTTCCTCCTTTTATGTCTTCCTTCCTTCCTTCCTTCCTTCCTTCCTTCTTTTCTGTCTTTCTTCCTCCTTTTATGTCTTCTTTCCTTCCTTTCTTCCTTCCTTCTTTTCTGTCTTCCTTCCTTTCTTCCTTCTCTTCTGTCTTCCTTCCTTCCTTTCTTCATTCATTCATTCATTCTCGATTTCATGCTTGTTTTCTTTTCTGCTTTCTCTCTATTCCTGTTTTAATCTGTACTTACGGTCTTTCCTTCCTTCTTACCTTCTTTTCTTCCTTCCTTCCTTTCTTCCTTCTTTTCTGTCTTTCTTCCTTCCTTTCTTCATTCATTCATTCATTCATTCTCGATTTCATGCTTGTTTTCTTTTCTCTTCTGCTTTCTCTCTATTCCTGTTTTATTCTGTACTTATGGCCTTTCCTTCCTTCTTACCTTCTTTTCCTCCTTCATTTCTTTCTTCCTTCCTTCATTGATTCATTCATTCATTCATTCTCGTTTTCATGCTTGTTTTTTTTTTCTTTTATCTTCCGCTGCTGTCTCTCTATTCCTGTTTTAATCTGTACTTACGGTCTTTCCTTCCTTCTTACCTTCTTTTCTTCCTTCCTTCCTTCCTTCCTTCCTTTCTTCTCAGTGCTCTCATCTATGGTTCTCCCTTTTCTCCTCCTCCTGCTTCTCTCCCTGTTTTCCTATTTTGCTGTGTAGCTGTGTTCTTTCCTCTATTTATTCATTCGTTATTTTCTTCCTTTCTTCCTTCATAACATTCTCACTTTTGTTTTTTCATTTTCCCTCTTTTTACTTCCCTCCCTGTATTCCAATTTAATGTGTACTTGTGTTCCTTCCTTCCTTCCTTCATTCATTCATTCATTCATTCATTCTTATACTTAGTTCCTCCTTTTATCCTTCCATTCTTCGTATCCTGTTTTTCTTATATGTTTTTCGCCTCCTTGTGTATTTGTTTGTTCTTTTTTCTCACCCTCCTCGTACTCCTCTTTTTTTTTTTTCCTTCCTTTCCTCCTTCCCTTCTGAAGTTGTGCTATTTTTATGAATGCATACTTTATTTTTTTTGGTTTCCTTTTCCTTCATCCCCTTTTCCCTCCTTCCTTCCTCCCTTCCCTCCTTCCTTCCTTCCTGCCTTTCTCCCTCCCTTCTAAATGTCCAATCAGTCTACTTTTTCTCTCTTCATTTTACTCCTTCTTTTTCTTATTTCTTATTTAATTAGTAGAGCATCTTTAATATTAAGAAGCAAATGTAAAAGAAGGTTAGAAAAATGGCAGTAATGATAATATTAATAAAACAGAAACCAACTAAAAGAGAATTTAACACACACACACACACACACACACACACACACACACACACACACACACACACACAATCCCCCTACACACACATATAACCCCCCCCCCCACACACACACACACACACTTACCCCCCCCCCCACACACACACATGCACACACAAAAAATACAAACACAAGCACAAACACACACGCGAACATTGAGAGTAAAAAAAAAAAAGAGTAAGATATCGACATTGTTTATATTCCCGGGCATCTTTGCAAACAGTAAACAACGGGAGAGAAGGAAGATAAATTCTGCCTGTTTGGGGCCGCGTGTGTGCCCAGCTGGTGGCGTGCGAGGGGAAGGAGGAGGAGGAGGAGGAGGAGGAGGAGGAGGAGGAGGAGGAGGTAAAGAAGTAAGGAAGACTAGCTTGGCTCCCCGTGGTGATTGCCTTATATGAGCCTCCTCCTCCTCCTCTTTCTCCTCCTCCTCCTCCTCTTCCTCCTCCTCCTCATTCCTGCTGATGCTGCCCACCGTAACCCATACATAGATCTTGTGACCTTTTGAGGTGGAGGATTAGTGGGGGAGGAGGAGGAGGCTTAAAATATTTGAATAGAGAAACGAGAGGCGAATGACAAGAAGAGGAGAAAGAAGGAGGAGAAGAGAGGAAGGAAGGAAGGAAGGATGGAAGGAGAGGAGGATAAGGAGGAGGAGGAGGAGGAGGAGGAGGAGAAGGTTACAGGTTACACGATCTTAACCGGTGTGTGCGAAAATACCTGTCTGTCTAAGGTGTGTGTGTGTGTGTGTGTGTGTGTGTGTGTGTGTGTGTGTGTCTGTCATATTAACAAAAATGATGGTATGACGTTCAGTGAGTTTAAACGATAATGATAATAAAAAACAATAAGATAAATAAAAAAAAGTATATTGTAATTAATAACTTAGATTTACAATACAATAGAAAACAATACAACTCAGTACACTGCAATAATGGAGGTAATAAGAAGGTTGTAGTAATTCTCAGGTGTATTAAACTTCTCCCTATATAAAGAAAACTTCCTCTATTAACTATTCCAATCGACAGGTAAGAGGATTGAGTGAGAGGAAGGGGAAAAAATGTTATAACCTAATTTATTTCAAGAGTTTTGTCGATAATGATTTAATTCGGGGAAGTGTGTGCTTGACAGGAGCCTCAAATATATGGTTATGGTGTGTGTGTGTGTGTGTGTGTGTGTGTGTGTGTGTGTGTGTGTGTGTGTGTGTGTGTGTGTGTGTTGGTGATAGAAAATAATGTCGACAGATTCATCATTTTTATTAACTTCAAATTTATTTCCAACTCGAACTCCTCCTCCTCCTCCTCCTCCTCCTCCTCCTCCTCCTCTTCCTCATCAGCATCAAGAGTGGAAGTGGCGTTGTCATGGTGATCAGAGCGAGAAGAGGAGGAGGAGAGGGGGGAAGATAAGTATGGAGGAGGAGGAGGAGGGAAGAGATGGCTTCAGAGAAAGAAGAGAAAAAAAATAGCGAGAGAAGAAATGGAACTGGAGAAAAGGAGAGAAATGACGGTGATGTCGGAGATAAAAAAAAGAGATATAGGAGGAGGAGGAAGAGAAGGAGGAGGAGAAGGAAGAGAGGAAAAAAGGAGATAAAGAGGAAAGAAATGAGAAATCAGTAAGGTTGGGTGAAGATGAGGAAAAGGAAAAAGAGAGGTAAATCGAAGAGGAGGAGGAAGAAGAGGAAGAGAAGGAGGAGGAGGAGAAAAGGAAAGAGCTGAAGGAGGAGAGAAAAAAAGAGATAAAAACGAAAGAAATGAGAAATCGGTAAGGTCAGTCAAAGATGAGAAAACGGAAAAGAGGAAGAAGAAGAAGAAGAGAAAGAGGAGGAGGAGGAGGAGGTAATGGCGGCTTTTCGTGACGCACATTTCGGCTCTGATGGGACGAAAAGGGTTTGGGGCCGAATCGGGGGAGGCATAAAACCAAACATTTCAGTCGTCGCCGAAATCGTTCTCGTCGCCGAAGTGGGATTTCTTTTTCCTGTTTTTATTCGTTGCGGCTCGATACACAAGGCAATGGCGAGGGTGGTGATGGTGGGTGATGGTGGTGGTGATGGTGGGTGATGGTGGTGGTGGTGGTGGGTGATGGTGGTGGTGGTGATGGTAGCTCCGGTGTTGGTAGATGGTGGTGGGTGGTGGTTGTGGTACTGGTGGTTGTGTTGGTAGGAGGTGATGAAGGTGGTGATGATGGTATTGGTAGTGATCATGAGTGTGATTGTATTGGTGGTGATTGTGGTACATAAGTGGTGGAGATTGTGGTAGTGATAGTGGTTGTGTGGTTGTGGTGCTGGTGGTATTGACAGTGGTGGTTGTGGTAGTGGAAATGGTGGTAGCTGATGATAATTTTGGTTGTAATTGTTGTAGTAGGGTTGTTGTTGTTGTTGTTGTTGTTGGTGGTGGTGGTGGTGGTGGAGTCCGCTTCAACCACCTTTCAAATTGTGGTTACGAAGTTAATGAAGTTAATTCCAGGTGTGTGTGTGTCATTACCCGGCATTGTTATAGGCAGGTTAGGAGCGTTATTGAGGCTTAATGTAATGGAAATACTCGATTGGAGGAGGTAATGGTGGTGGTGGTGGTGATGGTGGTGGTGGTGGTGATGGTGGTGGTGGTAGAGATGAAGGTAACAGTATAATATAATTTTCTCATTTATATACCTGTTCTCTCTCTCTCTCTCTCTCTCTCACGGCGGTACCTTTGCCAGTAGAAGCGCTGACGGAAAAGGTGGTGGTGGTGGTGGAGGTGGAGGAGGTGGAGGTGGAGGTGGTGGCTGAGGTGGCGGCATCCTCTGATATCTATTTTCTCACCTATGAAAGCGTGAGATACTGCTCTACCTCTTTATCCTCTTCCTCCTCTTCCTCCTCCTCCTCCTCTTCCTCCTTCTCTTCCTCATCCCCATCCTCCTCTCAATAATCAAGTGAGCGAATGTTTATATGAGACCAGGATAATAACCGTGTAATTCGTATCAGTTCTCATTAGTGTTGTACATGTCAAGTGTTTTCGATTCATTAGGGAAAGAACAGAACACGAACACAAACTAAGGATTAAAAAAAAAAACATTATTAAAACAGTGAATGAGTATATATATTTTTCGTGCGTTTTCTATTCATCAGCATTTATAAGAGGGAAAAAAATGAGTATATATATTTTTCGTGCGTTTTCTATTCATCAGCATTTATAAGAGGAAAAAAAATGAGTATATATATTTTTCGTGCGTTTTCTATTCATCAGCATTTATAAGAGGAAAAAAAATGAGTATATATATTTTTCGTGCGTTTTCTATTCATCAGCATTTATAAGAGGGAAAAAAATGAGGATATATATTTTTCGTGCGTTTTCTATTCATCAGCATTTATAAGAGGGAAAAAAATGAGGATATATATTTTTCGTGCGTTTTCTATTCATCAGCATTTATAAGAGGAAAAAAAATGAGTATATGTATATATTTTTCGTGCGTTTTCTATTCATCAGCATTTATAAGAGGGAAAAAAACAGACCACCAATATAAAGTAGGAAGGAAACACGATTAAAAGAGTAATTGGATATATTTTTTTTTTTTTTCATTAGCAATCTTAAGAGCATAAAAAAAAAAACACGAACAAAAACTAAGGAGAAAACACGTGATTAAAACTGTAATTGGGTGTTTTTTTTCCTGTTTTTTTTTCGTTTTTTTTCTTCTCTCTCTGCTCCTTCGTGTGCTATGGTGTTCGATTCTTCTTCCCTGGCGGCGTCAAGGTCACAATAGACAGACAAACAGAAAGACAGACAAACAGACAGACAGACAGACAGACAGACAGACACATACAAACAAAACAAAGACAGACAGATAGCCAGACAAATAGATAGACAAACAGACAGATATAGATACAGATAGATAAAGACAGACAGACAGACAGACAGATAGACAGATAGATAAACAGACAGATTAATAGACAGACAGACATCCTTCCGTCCTCATTAATTTCGTTTATGCAAATTTTCAATGACAGAACCTTGTTAGCGATCCACCACAGCGCTGTCTGATTCTCTCTCTCTCTCTCTCTCTCTCTCTCTCTCTCTCGCCAAATAGAAAAAAAACACGCACCCAGAGAGAGAGAGAGAGAGAGAGAGAGAGAGAGAGAGAGAGAGAGAGAGAGAGAGAGAGAGAGAGAGAGAGAGAGAAGGGGGAAAATCCTGCTCTAAATTTTCATGATATTCTGCGCCGCCAAAGTCCAATTTAATGATGGAAATAATGAGCGGTGGTAGCCCGTCTGTTTCTTGCTTCCTCCTCCTCCTCCTCCTCCCCCCCCTCCCTTTTCCTGGTGGCTTTCGTTAGTGTGGCAGGGAAAGACAGGTATATAAATGGAGGAGGAAAAGCAGTAGCAGGAGGAGGAGGAGGAGGAGGAGGAGGCAAGCTTTATTTATCGATATTAAGTCCGATTTAATTTAGAATAATGTGAGTTTAATAGACATTTTAGAAACGATGTGTATAATTTACTTTTTTTTTTACTTATTAATGTGAAAAAAAAACTAAGAATAAGAACTACTACATCTACATCTACTACTACTACTACTACTACTACTACTACTACCATAACAACACAAACAAAAACATCCCACTATCAACATCATCAGCAATTCTAACTCGGTCTTGGATTTAAAGGAATGATTTCGGGGAGGGAATAAAATGTGTGTGTGTGTGTGTGTGTGTGTGTGTGTGTGTGTGTGTGTGTGTGTGTGTGTGTGTGTGTGTGTGTGTGTGTTTCTCCCCCTCGCTCAAAACAAGTGAAAATTTTGTTCATGCACCATTGGGAGACTCGCTCGAGGGGGAACAGGGAGAGGAGATGAGGGAGAGGGAGATAAGGGAGAGGAGGAAGGGAGAGGAGGGAGAGTGTGACCAACAGCGCTCATGACCAATTTAGGAAGTTTTGCGTCCTCTCTACTCTAACCCCTCCTCCTCCTCCTCCTCCTCCTCCTCCTCCTCCTCCTCCTCCTCCTCCTCCTCCTCCTCCCTTCGTTCTTTAACCCATGACACTTCACCTTTCTCTCTTCTTTCTCATCTTAACCCTTTTCACTCCTCCTCCCTCTTCTCTTCTTTTTTTCCCTCCTCCTCCTCCTCTTCGTTTTTGCTCCTTCCTTTTCATCCCTTCACTGCCATTATCTCCACCACCTCCTCCACTTCATCAAACTCTCCTCCACCTCTCATACGTTTAATCCCCCTTTTCCATCTCCACTAAACTCCACTTACTAACCCTCCTCTCCCTCTTTCTCTCTTTCTCCCCATTTCTCTTTATCTATTTGCCTGTCTATCTATTTATCTATACGTATTTTTATCTACCTCTCCGCAACCCTTTCGTTTCTCTCCTTCCCCCATTTTCTTCTCTTCCTTTCCTCCCTTCTCCCTTTCCATTTCCTCTCCATCATTGCCTCCCTTCCCCCTTCCTCTCCTCCCTTACCTGTTCCCCCTTTCAACACCTTTCCCTTCTCCCTCGGGCATAGAGAGAGAGAGAGAGAGAGAGAGAGAGAGAGAGAGAGAGAGAGAGAGAGAGAGAGAGAGAGAGAGAGAGAGAGAGAGAGAGAGAGAGAGAGAGAAGGCTGGGAAAGGTTGCAAAAGGGTGATGATTCTGATAAATAATGAAAAAAATGCGATAAAAAATAGATGAGGGAAGGGAAGAAGGGAGAGATGATGATAGGGAGGAAGGGGAGAAGGGAGGAATAGAGGAAGGGTGACAGGCTGTTTGGAGTGATAAAGAGAGGGAGAAAACAGGTGATTCGCAGGTAAATGAGAGTGAGAGTGAAGGTGTGTCGCCGATCCAAACAGCGAGGGCGAAGATGGGATGTGTTTGGATGCTTTGCCGATGATGATGATGATGAATATGGAGTGTGTTTTTTTTACATATATTTTTGCAGGTGTAGTAATATAGAGTTTTTGAGGGTGTGGAGGGTTGGGGCGTTTTAGTGTCAGATGATTGGATGAAATAGAGTAGGTAAATATTGCTGCGTGTGTTTGGAAGTGTATTAATGATTTATGTGCTGTGTATAGTGTTTTATTGGCTGTTTTTTATATTGTTTTTTTTTCTTATAGTGGTTAAGCTTTGAAAGAGAAATAGAGAAACTTAAATATTCGTGTGTGTTTGGGAGTGTTTATTTTTAGTGTTTTATTTACGGTGCGTCTTGTATTAATTGTTTTTTTATATATATTTTTTTTCTGGGTGCTATGAATATATTTCCAAAGTGTAAATCTACCTGGTGAAGGATTGTAATATAACTAAAGTAGTGTAGATGATTGGAATATATTTGGATACTTTATTAATAGGTGTTTGTTTGTTTGTTTGTTTTTATCCAAGGTGTATCGTTTTTACTGTTCTGGGTGTCACGATGAAATATGAGTAGATGGCGAATGTAATTGTGTGTGTGCTTGATATACAGGATAAAAAACAAACATGCATATCATTAGTGTGTATTAATTTGTATGTTTTGTGTAAATGTGTGTGTGTGTGTGTGTGTGTGTGTGTGTGTGTGTGTGTGTGTGTGTAGATATGCATGAGTGTGTATTGGGCTGTTGAGGGGAATTGAACACACACACACACACACACACACACACACACACACACACACACACACACACACACACACACGCACGCACGCACGCACAAATACATATGTAAATACTTCGCTTCCAATATACAGCCTCGCAGTTCGAAATTGGTGCGTGCGTATGTTTGTGTATGCAGCGAGTTGTTTGATAATTATTGGAGGTCGCGCGAAACCGTGTGGAAAAAAATAATAAATAAATAAATAAATAAATTGAAAGGGAGTTTTGGCAATAATGTTTGGATGAAAGGTGATAAAGAGAGAGAGAGAGAGAGAGAGAGAGAGAGAGAGAGAGAGAGAGAGAGAGAGAGAGAGAGAGAGAGAGAGAGAGAGAGAGAGAGAGAGAGAGAGAGAGAGAGAGAGAGAGAGAGAGCAATTAAAAAACGAAAAAACTAATAGCAAATGAATAATGAAAAAAATAAAAATAAATGTAAATAGAATAACGAAAAATGATAAATAAGCAAAAAATGAATTAATATAGATTGAAAAGAGTGAATTATACTGAAAAAACGATGAAAATTGATGACTCTCTCTCTCTCTCTCTCTCTCTCTCTCTCTCTCTCTCTCTCTCTCCTATGACGTAAGTGCTCCATTTAGGATCTGCATAAAGACTTCGATCTCACAAAGACTCCTCCTCCTCCTCCTCCTCTTCCTCCTCCTCCTCCTCCTCCTCCCAGCGACAGAGGAGGGCGGAAGGAACAAAAGGGAGGGGGGCGGAGGGGGGCATCTGACCTGTACTATACGAGTCATATTTGAGGGAGAGATAAAAAGGGAACGGGTCTCATTCTCGTCCGTCCATAGAAATAATAAAGAAGAGAGAAAGGGAGATAAAGGGAGGGGAAGGGGGGGAAGACGATAGGGATGGAGGGAGAGGGCGTAATGGGAAGGAGAGGGAGGTAAGGAAGGGCACAGAGGGGAAGGAATAAAGAAAGGGGTCAGAGAGAGAGAGAGAAAGGAAGGGGGGAAGACGATATGGGAAGAGAGAAGGAGGGAGAGGCAGGGAGTAATGGGAAGGAGGAGGAGAGTGGAGGGGAGAGGGAGAGGAAACAGCGGTGTGTCTGACAGGGAGCTTTGATGGAGGGAGGAAAGAAGGGATGGAGGAAAGATATGTATTTGGAGGGATATCGGTAAGGGAGGGAGGGAGGGAGAGGGAGGAAGGAAGGCAAGGCAGGAAAATAATGGAAAGGAGGCAAAGAGAGGAAGGAGTAGAGGGAGAGAAAGATAGTAAGGAGAGCGAAGGAAGGAAGGAAGGAAAAGAAAGAAGATAGGTGTAGGATAAGACTAGAGAGATGAAGAAGGAAGGGAGAGAAAGAAGATAAGGAGAGAGAAAGAAGTTAAGGAAAGAAAGAAAATATGGAGAGAAAGAGGAAGGAAAAGAGCAGAGAGAGGAAGAGGGTAAGGAGAGAAAGAAGATCAGGAGAGAGAAAGAAGGTAAGGAAAGAAAGAAAGTATGGAGAGAAAGGTGAAGGAAAGGAGAATAGAGAGGAAGAAGGTAAGGAGAGAAGAAGATAAGAAAAGAAAGATATGAAGGGAAAGAGGAAGGAAAGGAGCAGAGAGAGGGAAAAGAGAATAAGAAAATAAGTAAAAAGAAAGAGGGAGGAAAATAAATACAAATAATAAGGAAGGCATGTCCGAACTATTGTTATTAAACCGAAGGGAACACAAAATATATACCATTTATGTTGCTTGACTTGCCATAGACGTTTCTTTGCCATCCTGTATCGACATAACATACATAACATCACTAAACCAGAAAAGGACTTAGAAAAATGTGCAACCTTTTTTTTAACTGGCCGTCGACACTCCTTTTTTGAGTCCACCACGAGAGTAAGTAAATATGTATTCTTATGTATGGGAATAAGATAAGTAAATGTCGTAGGTAAAGAAATATAATAGGGTAATATTGGTACGTATATTAATGAAGTAAGGAAGGATTTTTACGTCCAGGATAAGATAAGAAATATTTGAAAGTACAGTAGAAAAGAATGTTAGTATTTAGCATTTAGTATTAGTGTCAGTATTCAGTATTTAGTATTTAGCCAGAAAATATGAGCTAGTTTTTATAAGTATAGCAATAAGCAAACCAATGAAATAAGTAAGGCTTTGTAAGTATGGAGAAAATAAGAAAGTAAGAATTTATAGGTATAGCAAAAAAAAAAGGATGAAGTACGTGTTTGTAAGTCTAGCAATAAAATAAGTAAAGACTCGTAAGTATAGCAAAAATAAAAAGACTAAGAAGTTATAAGTATACAACCCCCCCAAAAAAACGTAGATAAGTGTTTGTAAGTGTAGCAATAAAAACGTCATTGAGGTCACTATTTGTTCTGCAAGGGATGTTATTTATCAGAGTAGGCTCTCAAAGGGTCATTAGCGCGTCTGCCTCACCTGCCCTTATCACCTGGAAGGGTTAATTTGGCTCAGGTGTGAAGGAAAGATGGAGAATCATTTCCTGTGCTGTTGTAAGTGAGAGAGAGAGAGAGAGAGAGAGAGAGAGAGAGAGAGAGAGAGAGAGAGAGAGAGAGAGAGAGAGAGAGAGAGAGAGAGAGAGAGAATAAAGGAAGGGAAAAGGAAGAGGCATAAAAGAAGAGGGGTAGAGGAAGACAGTGAAATAAGGATAGACAAAAGGAGATAGAGAAAGGGAGGAAAAGGAAGGGAGAGGAAAGGATAGAAAGAAGCAGGGAGATAAAGAAGGAAGGGGAGGGAGGAAGTAAGGGAGAGGCATGGAGAGGGAAGGAACGGATACGGAGAGGAAACACACACACACACACACACACACACACACACACACACACACACACACACACACACACACACACGCACACACAGGTGATCTACAGCCTTACTTAGCGGTCGTTGCTTCCTGTTGCTTGTTCAGGTAATTGCCGAGGTGAGCGCCGCGCAGGTGGTAATGAGGTGCCGGTTACCTGCTCTCACCTCCATGTCCTCCTCCTCATTTTCCCTCCCTCACCTTCCTAACCGCTGCCCCACTTCCCCTGTTACACTTCCCCTTACTCCTTATTTTCCCTCCCTTACCCTCCTAACCTCTGCTCCACTTCCCCTGTTCCACTTCCCCTGTTCCACTTCCCCTTCCTCCTCATTTTCCCTCCCTTACCCTCCTAACCTCAACTCCACCTGTTCCACTTCCCCTTCCTCCTCATTTTCCCTCCCTTACCCTCCTAACCTCTGCTCCACTTCCCCTGTTCCACTTCCCCTTACTCCTCATTTTCCCTCCCTTACCCTCCTAACCTCTGCTCCACTTCCCCTGTTCCACTTCCCCTTACTCCTCATTTTCCCTCCCTTACCCTCCTAACCTCTGCTCCACTTCCCCTGTTCCGCTTCCTCTATTCCCTGTTTTCTCCCCCTGTCTACTCCATTTATTTTCCCCTTTTTTCCTCCTATTCTTACCTTTATATTCCTTTCCTCTTTATCTTTATTCTCTTCTCTGTTTCCCCTATTCTCATTTTCTCCCTTCCACTTTTCTTTCTTCAGTGTTCTCCTTCATTTCTCTCCCTCTTCTTCTTCCTTCTCCCTCCCTTTTATCTCTCTCCATGTTGTCTATTTTTTTTTCTCTCTCTCTCTCTCTCTCTCTCTCTCTCTCTCTCTCTCTCTCTCTCTCTCTCTCGTTACTCAAAATAGCCATCACATGCAAATCTAACGCCCTGACCAGCGGGAGGGAGAGAGAGGGAGAGAAGGGAGAGAAGAGAGGGAGATAGGGAGATAAAGAGCCCCCTACAAGGCCTTCTCCTCCTCCTCCTCCATTTCCATAGTAGTCTCCCTCGTTACGCTAAGAGGGAATCCTCCTCCTCCTTCTCCTCCTCCTCCTTAGCTCCTCCTCCTCCTCGTCTTTATGTTTCATGGTGTAGGGTCGAGAAGTGGTGTTGTGGTGTTTACATGCGTGGTGATGAGTGGTGGTGAGTGGTGGTGGTGGTGGTGGTGATGGAGGTGATGTTAGTGATGGTGGTTGTGGTGATGGTGATGAGTGGTGGTGAGTGGTGGTGATGGTGGTGGTGATGGAGGTGAAGATATTAATGATGGTGGTGGTGGTGGTGGTGGCGGTGGTGGTGGTGATGGAGGTGACGGTGTTAGTGATGGTGGTTGTGGTGGTGGTGGTGGTGGTGGCGGTGGTGGTGGTGATGGAGGTGACGGTGTTAGTGATGGTGGTTGTGGTGGTGGTGATGGAGGTGACGGTGTTAGTGATGGTGGTTGTGGTGGTGGTGATGGAGGTGACGGTGTTAGTGATGGTGGTTGTGGTGGTGGTGATGGAGGAGGGTGAAGACAACAAAATAGACATATACTTTTCTCTTCGCAACTAACATTATAATTTTTAGGAAAGGAAAATAGGAAACAAACACTTTTCTCTCTCTAACTTACATTATATTTTACGTCACGGAGATAATAAAAGACATTCTATTTTTTCTCCTTAACTTACTTAACATTATCGGTAAAGGAGATCGTAAGGAGAAACCCTAATTTTACTAACTTCACAATTTTTAGGCAAAGGAAACAACAAAAGACAAAATTATCTCCTCTTAAGCAGTATTATTTTTTCAGTAAAGGAAATATATAAAAAAAAATTGAAAACTCGACAATTAAAAATATGAAAATGAGAATGGATGAGAAGGGAAGTGAAGGAAAATGAAGAGAAGGAGGGAGAGAAAGGAGACTGCAAAAGAGACAAAAAAATATCCCCCTCTATAACCAACTTAAAAATATGGTAAATCAGGGAATGGATGAGAAGGAAAATGAAGGAAAATGAAGAAAAGAAGGGAGGGAAAGGAGATAGCAAAACAGACAAAAAATATCTCCCTCTATAACCAACTTTAATCAACAAATGCATCATGACTACACCCTTTCCCCCCCCTCATCATTTTTATTCTATTCCGCGTATATTTCATCAGCCCGGCGACTATTGGTTTGTCTACAGTTTAAGTGCTGCAGTAATTCGCGTGTCCCTTCGCAGATGAGCCGAACAGAAGGATGATCCGCTGTATATCCTGGACGTAATTGGCGTTTATTTAGCATCATGATATTACCTGGGGAAGCGGCCGACGCGAGGGGGCACTTAAAAAAAAGGGAAAATATAAAGAGGAGAAAAAAATACACGCTCGCTTCACAGTGTTTTAATTTTGGGGTCATTAATTTTTATTGCGTTTTATTTTTTTCTGTTTTTATTTCTGTTTTATTTATATTTTCTGCTTTATATTTTAGTTTTTATTGATTTTATTTTTATTTTTGCGTATGGATTGCTTATCATTGTTATTGTATTCTGTTCGTATATTTATTTGTATTTATTTTTCTTACTTATATTTTTACGTTTTCATTTCTTACGTATTTATTTTCTTTACGTCAATGGAGGTAAAACACAAAAACAAACAATAAGAAAATAACGATAACTTGTGTGAGTTTTCTTTTTTCTTTCTTCTTTTTTTTTGTTTTGTTTAGTGAGTTTCTTTTAAGGGTTTCCGGTGTGTGTGTATGTGTGTGTGTGTGTGTGTGTGTGTGTGTGTGTGTTTCTTCCATGTTTGTTTCTCACCTTTTTTTTTCACCCCTAAATCAAACTGGTAATGTGTGTGTGTTTGAGAGAGAGAGAGAGAGAGAGAGAGAGAGAGAGAGAGAGAGAGAGAGAGAGAGAGAGAGAGAGAGAGAGAGAGAGAGAGAGAGAGAGAGAGAGAGAGAGAGAGAGTACACACACCAGGGCGGGAGGAAATGAGTAAAGTAAGGCAGGAAAAGGTTAGTTAGGGAAGGTGAAGGCAAGGGAAGTGAAGGATATGGATAGGTAATGGGTAAGGGGGGGAGGGGGGAAGGAGGAGGAAGAGGAAGAGGAAGAGAAGTAGACGGGAAAAGTGAATGAAGTAAGAAATTGCAAAGGGAGAGAAATGAATGAAGGAAGAGAGGGAGGGTAAGCGGAGTGAAAGGGAGGAAGGAAAAGGGAGAGAAGCGAAGGGAGGAAAGGTAAGAGAAATTAATGGAAGGAGGAAAAGGAGAAAAAGGGAAGGGAGGAGAACAAGAAGGAAAGGTAAGGGAAGAGGAGTGATTGTTCTCTCTCTCTCTCTCTCTCTCTCTCTCTCGTCGGGGCATTAAATTAGATATAATCGCACTAAACCCATTCGTTCGGTAGTGAACAACCCGCACTCACACACACACACACACACACACACACACACACACACACACACACACACACCTATCAGCTCCATCTCACCAGCCTACAATCAACCAGCCCAGACACAGACACATCCTCCCACCCGCAGTGAACTGCCCTCAGCACTCAGTGCGACACCACAACCACGGACTGACCGCTATAAGAACAGCGCAGTGCCCGTGATGGTCAAATATATCAACAATGCAAATTAAGAGCAGCACAATTTGTATGTTTTGTAAATATTTTTCATTAGGACTTATTGTTGTTGTTATTATGATTATTATTATTATTATTATTATTATTATTATGATTACTATTATTATTATCATTATTATTATCGTGATTATTATGATTATTATTATTATCTTTACTATGATTATTGATATTATTGTTATTTCTATTTTCCTTTTTATTTTCGATCATACTACTTTGTTCATTTGTCTCATTCATTTCATTTCATCTTCCATTGATGTATATTTTCAGCTCTAGGGCTGCCTGGTACTTCATGAAATAAACCGTTTATTATTATTATTATTATTACACACACACACACACACACACACACACAAAGCGATCCATACCCAGTACCTACGAAGTTTTTATTTGTGTGTGTGTGTGTGTGTGTGTGTGTGTGTGTGTGTGTGTGTGTGTGTGTGTGTGTGTGTGTGTGTTTTACTTCAATGGAAAAAAAAGTTAGATGGTTTTAAGGTTTACCAATAATCAATCACTGAAAGATAAGAGAGAGAGAGAGAGAGAGAGAGAGAGAGAGAGAGAGAGAGAGAGAGAGAGAGAGAGAGAGAGAGAGAGAGAGAGAGAGAGCAGGTAAAGAATTGCAGAGGGTTAGATGTAGGAGAGAGATGAGTTATTGGAGGAAAAGATGAGAGGGAGAGATAAAGGTGGAGGAAAAAAAAGATGGGAAAGAGGAAGAGAGATGACAAAGGTGGGAGGAGGAGGAGGAAGAAGAAGAAAAGGAGGAAGGAATAAAGAGGGTAATAGCATGCCTGAGAGAGAGAGAGAGAGAGAGAGAGAGAGAGAGAGAGAGAGAGAGAGAGAGAGAGAGAGAGAGAGAGAGAGAGAGAGAGAAAAAAAAAACGGGGGGGGGCGGGTCACACATCTCAAGAGGCAGGATGCTCGGAGTCAGGCGGGGTCAGGAGGGGAGGTCAGAGGGGGTGGGGAGAGGTCAGGTCACGTGGGTCATTTGAGGTCAGGTAATGTTGACGTGTCTGCAACTAGTGTCTTGTGAACGCCAATTAAGGGAGAGAAGAAGGATGGGAGAGAGTTTGTCATGTTCCTCCTCCTCCTCCTCCTCCTCCTCCTTCGCTAATCTTGTGCCTTCCTCCTCCTGCCATTCCCCTCTTCTCTCTCTCTCTCTCTCTCTCCTCACCCCCCCTCTCCCCAGGGATTCGTAGTTTCGCAAAGTTCGTGTTTTGGATCGTAAGTTGTGTGAGTGAATAATTCTTCTGGAGTGATTTACATAACACACACACACACACACACACACACACACACACACACACACACACACACACACACACACAAACATTGATAACTTATTCTTGTCACACATTTTTTGGTTCATTCTTTTTCCATCTCCACGTCCTCGATTTCCTCTTCTTCCTCTTCTTCTTCGTTTTCTACTTCCTTTTCTTTCTCTTCCTCCTCTTCTTCGTCTCCTACTGTATGTTCTTCCTCCTGCTCCTCTTCTTCTTCCTCTTCGTCTTCTTATTCCTCTTCTAACTAAGCAGATTTTATTTTCTCTTTTCGCATATAGCTACTCTCCCTTCTCCTCCTCTTCCTCTTCTTCCTCTTTCTCTTCCCATTTCACGTTCTTCCTCCTGTTCTTCCTCTTCCCCCTTCTATTCTTCTTCCTCTTATTCCTTTTCTCTTACCATAGTCTTCTTTCACCGTCTGTTGATTTTTCTCATACGCATAAAGCTACGCTCCCTCCTCCTCCTCCTTTCCTCCTCCTCCTCCTCCTCCTCCGTCATCTCCCCTCGTCCTGTCGTTCAGCAGTTGCCAACGAGGGGAAACACGTCCCCTTGTATATAAATGTTGCAGAATAGGCCGCCTCCCTTTCTCTCTCTCTCTCTTACATCATTCTTTCATTCCCTTCGCTTTCTTTATCCCTCCATATATTTCTTTTCCTTCTCTCTTATCTTCCTCCTCCTCCTCCATTCTTCTTCTTCCTCCTCCTCCTCCTCCTCCTCCTCCTCCTCCTCCTCCTCCTCCGTCTTCTCACTTCCGTTTTCTTTATCTCTTCATATATTTCTCCCCTCTTCTCTCTTATCGTTCTCCTCAATTTCTCTTCTTCCTCCTCCTCTTTCTCCTCCTCTTAAGTCACTTCTGGGTTTCCTCTCGATGATGACTTTGCTTTATGCTATGTCCCTCTCCTCCTCCTCCTCCTCCGCTTCCTCCTCCTCCTTAACACTTTACAGCCCCCATATGGCGTTAAATAAAGGGCGGGTTGTTACTCTCCTAAAGGGCGTTCATTATCACGGAGGCATGAAGGATCTGTTTGAGGGTGTGCTGAAGGATTTGTTTATGTTGTTTGTGTTCTTGTTTGTTTATATTTGATCATAGAGACGTTTTTTTTTTTTCCGTCAATCCTTTCTTCTCCTTTTATCCTTTCTTTTCCCCCTCTTTACTCTCTCTTCTACCGTCTTTTCCTTTCCTCTCATCTTTCCCTTACTTGTTTTTTCTTCTTCTCCTCCTTCCTCTCCTTCCTTTTCCTTTGCGTTCTCTTCACTCCCTCTCTTCTACCGTCTTATGTTTTCCTTTCATTTTTCCCTTCCTTATTTTTTTTCTCCTACTCTTTCCTCTCCTTCCTTTTCCTTTTGCTCCATTCTGCTCTCTCCTGTCTTCTTTTCATCTTTTTCTCTCATTTTTTCTTCTCCTCTCCCTTTCCCTCCTTTTTCCTTTTCTCTATGCGACCTTCTGCACCCTCTTATCTCCCCCCTTCACCTTTCCCTCATTCATTTTCTCCCTCCCTTACCGTTTCCTTCACCCGTTTCTTCTTCCATTTCGTTTATCTTCCTTCTATCCATTCTTCCCTTTACCTATCCCTTTCTCAGAGTCCTTTTCTTTCTTCCTATTCCGTGTCCATTCCTCCTTCCAACTTCCTTCTCTTTCTTCTTTCCCTTCGTTTACCTATTCTTTCCTCTCACCTCCTTTCTCCTCCCCACCCTTTTCTCTCATCCTTTCATCCCTCCATCTCCAAAACGGGAAAGGAAGTGCTGGATTCTGTCTGTTAAGGGGTTCGTTGAGCGTTTTATTCCTCGCATTTATTAATCCTGAAGAGCTTCATAAAATTATAGACGTAATGAAGAAAGAAAAAGTAAGAAAATGTTAAGAAAACACGATGATACCTGTAGAGAGCTAATTAGTATCCTTCTCTATTTGTCCGCGTGTGTTTACCAGGTGACAGGTGCTAATGGAGGAGGAGGAGGAGGAGGAGGAGGAGGAGGAGGAGGTAATGATGATGATGGAAGAGTTTTTGGGTGGTCAAGGAGGAAGGAGGTGTCGGTGGAAGAGATGAAGATGAAGAAGAATTTGGTGGAGGAGGAGGAGGAGGAGGAGGAGGAGGAGGAGGAGGAGGAGGAAATGAAAGAGAAGATACGAGTCATTAAATTCAAAGGAAGAGGAGACGAAATATTTGAGCGCCGAGGAGGAGGAGGAGGAGGAGGAAGAGGAGGAAGAGGGGGGGTTGGTGTTTGGTGTTTGGCCTCGACCTGGTGGTGGTGGTGGTGGTGTTGAGGGTGATTGATGATCCTTCCTGCGCTCCCCTGTGTGTGTGTGTGTGTGTGTGTGTGTGTGTGTGTGTGTGTGTGTAAGGGGGAGGAGGAGGAAGAGGAGGGGGGAGAGGAGGACTTGTCAATCAGTGTGTGTGTGGATAGAGAGAGAGAGAGAGAGAGAGAGAGAGAGAGAGAGAGAGAGAGAGAGAGAGAGAGAGAGAGAGAGAGAGAGAGAGAGAGAGAGAGAGAGAGAGGTTGTATAAGCAAATGTGGTATACTTTTTTTTTCTCTCCCCTTCTCCCATATCACTCAACTCTCCTCCCGTGTCCCTCCCTCTCCCTCTTTTGCCATTTTTCCTCCTCTCTCCCCTCCCCTCCCTTATCCTCCCCTCTACCCCTCCCTCTTATCTCCCTTCACCCTTCTCCCCTGCACTCATTTTCTCCCTCCCTTTAACCATTTCCTTCACCCATATCATCCTTCAACTTGTTACTCTTCCTTCCTTCCTTCCTCTCTCTCTCTCTCTCTCTCTCTCTCTCTCTCTCTCTCTTTTCCTGCCTCTCTTTACTCTTTCATTCATTGTTTCTCTCTTCTTGTCTCCTCCTCCATTCCTACCTTTCTTTCTCTTTACTCTTTACTTTTCCACCGCTATGTCTTTCTCTCTACCTCTCCTTATCTCCATTCATCCCTGTGTTTCTTCTCTTAACCCCTATTTTCCATATGTACTCTCACCCTTACCATCCTTTTCTCTCTCTTCCACTTTCCATTTTTCTCTCCCTCCCTCCCTCTTTCCCTCCCTCCCTCCCTCCACCTGTAAGCGCCGGGAGACAACACAGCATCGTTAACAACTTCCCAGCCTCCCATTTAATAACTTTTAGCAGCGTGGAGGGAAAGATTGGAATGCTTAGACGCCGCTTTATTAGGAGTGTGAGGCGTCTTTGTTGCCAGGAGGAGGAGGAGGAAGAGGAGGAAGTAGAAAGAGGAAGATGTAGGAAGAGGTGAACTAGATGGTAAGAGAAGAAGGAACAAGAGGAATATGAGTAAGAAGAATTAGATATAGGAGATGAATGGAGGAGAAGGAGGAGGAAGAAGAGAAGGACGGGAGGAAGGAAGGAAGGAAAGAAGATGGGAAATGAGATCGTAAGAGGAGCAGAAGAAACAGGAGAAAGATGTGGAAGGGAAATTAGGTATTGGAAGGGGGGAATGAAAATGGTGGGAGGAGGAGGAGGAAGAGGAGGAGGAGGAGGAGGAGAAAGGAGATAAGCGTGGTTCAGATGGGAAAGATTGACAAGGAAATAAAATGAGGCAAAAATTCTTAAAGACAAAAAGCCGAAAAAAAACCTGGAGTGATTTATGAAAGACGTATTGCAGAGGAGGAGGAGTGATTCGTCAACACACACACACACACACACACACACACACACACACACACACACACACACACACACACACACACACACACACACAAGGACTCTGTTTGGCATGCATTGTAATTAAAAGAGAAATCTAAAAGGAAGTGGAGGACGTGTGTGTGTGTGTGTGTGTGTGTGTGTGTGTGCGCGCGCGCCCCCCATCACGTGATTGCAAGCAGACCATTAGTGTGTGAAGGGAGCGGCGCCCCAGGGGAAACGGTGAGATTTCTTTGGGAATTGTCCTGAAGGGGAGACGAAGGGGAGAGAGGGGGAAAGAGGGGAAGGGGAAGGGATGGGAGGAAGAGAGAGGAAGAAAGAGAGAGGAGTGAGGGAAGGGGAGAAGATGCATGGGGGAGACGGGAGGGAGGAGAGAGGGGAGGAGTGAAGGGATGGGAGGAAGAGAGAGGAAGAAAGAGAGAGGAGAGGAGTGAGGGAAGGGGAGAGGATGGGGAGACGGGAGGGAAGAGAGAGGGGAGGAGTGAAGGGAAGGGGAAGGGATGGGAGGAAGAGAGAGAAAGAAAGAGAGGAGTGAAGGGAAGGGGAAGGGATGGGAGGAAGAGAGAGGAAGAGGGAGAGAGGAGAGGACAGTGGGAAGGGGAGAAGAGAGGGGAAGGAAGGGAGGAATGAAGGGAGGGAGAGGAGGAAGGTTAGGAGATATGAGGGGATGAGAATATGAAAGGAAGAAGAAGAGAAGGAAAGCTAAAATGACGAGGAAATGGAGGATGCAAGGAAAGGAATGAAGGAAAGTATTAAAGGAAAAGGAAAGGGAGAAGAAACGGAGGAATAGAGTAAAGGCAAAAATTCTAAATGAAGAGGAGATGGAGGAAGGAAAGGAAAGGGAAGAAGGGAGAAGAAAGGAAAGGAAGGGCAGACAAGAGGTTAGAAAATAGGGATAAGGGAGAAAAGGAGGGAGAAACAAGAAGAAAGGAAGAAGAGAGATGGAGGCTTAGTGCACAGGGAGGAGAAAGAAGGGGAACCAGAAGATGGGGAGGAGGAGGAGGAGGAAGAGGGGGAGGAAGAGGAGGAGGAGGAATTGACTGATTAGTTACGAACACAAAAATGATAGAGGGGAGCTAAGACAGGGGAAGAAATAGGACTAAGGGAGGAGGAAGAGGAGGAGGAGGAGGAGGAGAAGGAGGAGGAGGAGGAGGAGGAGGCATAATGTGTGTAGAAGAACTGATTGATTGAAACGTGTCAAACAGAAGAGAGGAACAGCGAGAATGGAAGAAGAGAAAGAGGATAATGAAAGGAGAACAGAGAGAGATAGAAAAATAGAAAGAAAAAAGAGCAAAAGAAGGAATAAGTAAAAGAAAAAAGAAAAAGTAAAAAAAGAAAAGAAGAGGTAAAGATAAAGTATAAAGGAAGAAAAAAATGAGTAAAGTTAAGAATAGAAATAGAAAAAGTAAAGCAAGAAATAGAAGAAAGTAACGAAGAAAAACAAGTAAAAAAAGAGATAGAAATAAAATGAATAAAGTAAAAAGTAAAAAAAAACAACGAGTAAAGTAGAGTAAAATGTAAAGAGAAAAAAAGAGAGAGAGAGAGAGAGAATAAAATGTACAGTAAAAAAAGGAGGGAAAGGAAGAGAGAGAGAGAGAGAGAGAGAGAGAGAGAGAGAGAGAGAGAGAGAGAGAGAGAGAGAGAGAGAGAGAGAGAGAGAGAGAGAGAATAAAGGATGTACAGGAAATAAAGGGAGGGAAAAGGAAGAGGTTAGAGAGAGAGAGAGAGAGAGAGAGAGAGAGAGAGAGAGAGAGAGAGAGAGAGAGAGAGAGAGAGAGAGAGAGAGAGAGAGAGAGAGAGAGAGAGAGAGAGAGAGAGAGAGAGAGAGAGAGAGAGAGAGAGGATAATTTCCCCTGTTAAGGAAAGGAGGCCTCAGGTAAGGGAGATTAGGGGGGGGGGAGGTAATTGGCTAAATATGGATAAGGGGTTAATAATAGGTGATAAAGGGGGGAGAGGGAGATGGGAGGGAGAGGGAAGGGAGGGAAGAGGGAGGGAGATGGGAGAGAGGATAAGGGGGGACTATGGGGAGAGAAGGGAGCGAATGGGACAACAAGGGAACGAAAGGGAGAGTAAGGGAGACAAAAGGTAAAAAGGGAGCGTATATGGGACGAAGGGAAGAAAAAGGGAGAGTATGGGGGACAAAGCAAAGAAAAGGGAGAGAATGGAGAAGAAAGAATAATAAAAAGGGAGAGAATGGGGGGCAAAAGAAAGGAAAGGGAGAGTATGAGGGGACAGGGGAGACGAAAGATAGGAAAGAGGGAGTAAAGGGAGGGATAAGGGAGAGGGAAGGAAGAATAAGGCAGAGTAAGATTAACGAAGGGAGGGTAGAGAGAGTAAGGGGAGGTAGGGGAAGGAAGGAAAGGAAAGGAAAGGGAAGGGAGAGTAAGAAGGGAGAAGAGGGAGGGGAGAGAGGGAAGGGGAGGGAGGGGGTAAACTTGAAGAAAACAGAGGAAGGAAGAGGGGGAGGAAGGAAAGAAGTTAAGGAGGAGGAGTCGGAGGAGGAGGAGGAGGCTGAAGAGGAGGAGGAGGAGGAGGATTTTGATAATAGAAGGTTTGACCATCTTGAGAGAGAGAGAGAGAGAGAGAGAGAGAGAGAGAGAGAGAGAGAGAGAGAGAGAGAGAGAGAGAGAGAGAGAGAGAGAGAGAGAGAGAATGTGACCTTGGCAAGCACTGGTGAAGGCAAGGGAGGAGGAGGATGGGAGGATGTCTGGAGGAGATGAACGGCTTTGGAGGCTGATAATGAGATGGAGGAGGAGGAGGAGGAGGAGGGGGAGGAGGAGGAGGAGGAGGAGGTGGCGATTGTAGATTGATGTGTTTTCTCTGTTGTGTGGACGGGTAATGGGACGAGGAAGAGGAGGAAGAGGAAGAGATGCAAGAGGAAAGAGGAAGAGAAACTAGAGAAGAGAGAAAGGAGGAATGAAGAGGAGGAGGAGGAGATGAGACGGAAGGAAAAAGAAGCCAGAAGAGGAGGAAAGGGAAGAGGGAAGAGAAATGAAGAGAAGGAGGAGAATACCAGAAGAGGAAGAGGAGGAGAAAGAGGAAGAGGAAGAAAATGCAGATGAGGAGGAAGGAGATACCAGAGATGCAAGAGAGGAGGAGGAGGAGGAGGAGGAGGCACGCAGGCACAACAGAGGATGCACTGTGCCAAGCCAGACCCTGATCAACGGCACTTCTTGGCACTAATGGAGGCGATAAGAACCATAGGGGCGAAGAGTGCCTTCCTTACCCTTAGAATATCAACCTTATGTGCAAGTTGTGTCCATGCATTCACCCTTAAATTAGACAAGCTTTGGTACATGGTCGAAAAGCCTGTGATTTGTCTGCGTGTTGTGACTCTTGTCGTTTTTTTAGGGGGGTCTCATTAAAAGGGGATTAGGGAAGCATGGAGGGCAAATGCGAGAATGTGAATAGAGGAGATGAGGATGGTAGGAGAAATAGAAAGTAGAAGTTATAGGAAATACAGGATAAAAAGTAGGGAATACAGAACAGGATGTGAAAAAAGAATGCAAGCCAAAAATAAAGAATGTTGAGAATGTAAAAGAGCAAAAAGAATGAAATACAGAACATAAGATACAGAAAGAAATACGAAATGGAAAATGTTAACCCCCCAAAAATATCACTCGTCACGATGAAGAATAAACATAAAAAAAGAGAATAGAAAATTGTAAACAGGAAAACAAATAGAGAATAGAGAAAAGGAAATAGATAGAAAAGGCAACAAAGAATAATAAGATAGATTCAGAAGATATAATGATAAAATAGTTATGGAATAGAAAATAATGAGAGAATAAAGAAAAGCAAAGCAAATAGGATATACGAAGCAGAAAACCAAGAAACAAACACGTAATATTAATCCAACCCAAACCTTCCCTTTAAAATGATTTCCCGTCGACTAATTATGAATCATTTACAACTTGCTAATTAATCATCCCGTACAGACGCTATTTTTGAGAGTTTTGCGTCGAGAGAGAGAGAGAGAGAGAGAGAGAGAGAGAGAGAGAGAGAGAGAGAGAGAGAGAAAACAAAGAAGACAAAAAAAGAACAAAAAGAAAAGCGAAAAGGGAAGTGTAGAGAAGAGAAAAGAATAGAAAAGAAAAGAAAAGAAAAGGGAAGAGAGGAGAAGAGAAGAAAAGAGAAGAGAAAAATAGAAAAGAAAAGAGAATAAAAGAAAAGAGAATGAAGAGGAGAGAGAGAGAGAGAGAGAGAGAGAGAGAGAGAGAGAGAGAGAGAGAGAGAGAGAGAGAGAGAGAGAGAGAGAGAGAGAGAGAGAGAAGTTAGATAATACACCCTCAAGAGATAATAGGTTAATGTATACTCGTTCTTTACATGTATTTTACGGGTTGTGGTCACGAAACGTATTTTACTTTCCTTGCAAGACTTGAAAGGAGGAAAAAAAATACCCTAATGATTTCCCTCCGTTTTCCTTGTGGTTCCTTTTTTTCCCTTACCGTCATTTTTTTCCCTATTAAAAGATACAAAAAACGTCAAGGAAGAAAGTGAAGGGATATATTTCTGACATTTCTCCTTTCAGAGCAAAAATATGGCAGAAAACTTTAATATCTTTGACCTATAATAATTTGTTTAGCGATGTTTTCCTTCCACAAGTAGAGAAGTAGGTTGTGATGTTGTTTTTAAGGGCGAAAATGTAAGGAAAAAACATATAATTTCCATCTTGAAGCATCTGTAGCTCAGCCTTTCTCTTTTTTTTTTTTACTTCCTAACAGAAATCAACGAAAATAAAATAAAAGATTAAAGAAAAGTGTAAAAAATATTAAAGAAACGATGAAAATATAACAAAAAGCACTTAATATCTTTCTAAGGGTAACTAAATTAGCATTATTATGAGAGAGAGAGAGAGAGAGAGAGAGAGAGAGAGAGAGAGAGAGAGAGAAGCTTTTGCAGACAGTAAGATGTAAGGTGCGTGCGAGGGCGGGGCGGGAAGACACGAAGAGGAGGAGGAGGAGGAGGAGGAGGAGGAGGAGGAGCTGGTGAAGTAATCTTGTGGGTCAGAGAGAAAGAAAAAAAGATATAAAGAAAATGTGTTTAAGAAATAATGAATAAGAAAATTCTTGACCGTGAACAAGAGAAAAAGTAGAAAGGTGTTAAGTGTCAGGTGAATCTTGAGTGTGAGCTAACTTTATTCTCTCTCTCTCTCTCTCTCTCTCTCTCTTTCGTGTTCTGTCTTGTATAAAATCAACACAATTTTTTAACCATTTACAAACAGGTTCCCCGTTTTCTACGCCTCATGAATAATGTATAGCGCTCCCCTTACCTCCTTCTCCTCCTCCTCCTCCTCGTCGTCTTCTTCCTCCTCCTCCAAAATCTCATCCTTCAGTTCCATCTCCTGCTACACTTTTTTCTTCTTTTCTTGCTTCTATGTCTTCTTTTTGTTTTCCTCCTCCTCTTACTTGATCTTTTTTTCCTTTCTCTTCCTCCTCCTCCTTTTCTTCTTGTTCTTGTATTTTAATTTCTTCTTTTTCCTCTTCCAGCAATAACCTCTCCTCCTCCTCCTCCTCCTCCTCCTCCTCCTCCTTTTCTTTTCTACTTATTCTTTTTGTTCCCTTGTTATTCTTGTTTCTCTTCCACCAGCATCATCTCTTCCTCCTCCTCTTCCTCCTCTTCCTCCTCCTCCTTTTCCTCCTTTCCTAACCTATATAAACACAAGCCCTTCCCTTTTCACCCAAAATTTAAGACCCACACAAACCACACTCCCCTTTATCACCCTCCTCCTCTTCCTCCTCCTCTTCCTCCTCCTCCTTCTCCTTCTCCTCTTCCCCCACACATGTAAATTGGTTGTAAATGGATGGGTTATATATTTGGACGTTGTTGTGGGATTTAAAAGTAGTTTGTTGTGTTAATTGGGAAATATGGAGGACGTTGGGAAAGGGTTTTTAAAATTTATATGGTCTAGTTATCGATGATGATGATGATGATGATGATGATGATGATGAATGTTTCACCTTTTTAACGGTACAAGAAAAATGGTGATGACAAACCTTTTATTTTATGCTCCAACTTTTAAACGTGATAATTATTTTGTATTGTTCATCTTATTCTAATTATATCTTCTCGTTATTCTTATGCTCTTATTCATTATTTTGTTCTATGTTCTTATTTTCCTTATTATTATTATTATTTTGTCACATTATTCATTTTATTATTATTACTATTATAACTTTTCAATCTTACGTCCTTTCTTTCTTTTTTTTTTTACAACAAAGGAGACAACTCAAGGGCACACAAAAAGGAAACAATAATAATAAAAAAGCCCGCTACTCGATACTCTCCTTTTTACTACTTACCATCAAGACATTTTTATTTGTGTTATTATAAGAGAAATAAAACTTACCCTTGTGGCAGTGTTATAACCGCGCCCTCCTCGCCATCACATAAAAGTCGATCTTGTTGTATTAGACTCAAGATTAAAAGTCGTGCAGTTTCCCTTCGACCTTTAATCTTTCCTTCGTCTTTGAATTCTCCCTCCCTCCCTTACGCTTGATCGCTCCTGTCGCTCCTCCTCCTCCTCCTCTTCCTCCTCCTCCTCCTCTATACATATCATTAGGGGAGAGGGAAAAGATTGAGTTACGGTTGGTAATTGGAGGTGCATGGCAGGTAACTAGTTCATTAGAGAGAGAGAGAGAGAGAGAGAGAGAGAGAGAGAGAGAGAGAGAGAGAGAGAGAGAGAGAGAGAGAGAGAGAGAGAGAGAGAGAGAGAGAGAAATTAAATGTACAATGTTTTTTTTTTTTTTTTCAAGAATCTGAGAAAAAATCTTGTTTATTGAAACTCAAACGTCACTCTGGATACCTCTTGTTTCCCTCCTCCCCTTCTTCTTCTTCTTCTTCTTCTTCTTCTTCTTCTTCTTCTTCTTCTTCTTTTCCTTTGCCTTTTCCTCTTTCTCTTCTTCTTCTTCTTCTTCTTCTTCTTCTTCTTCTTCTTCCTCTTCTTCCTCCTTGTCCATCTTTTCTTCTTACTCCTCCAACTCCTCCTCTTTCCACTACTACTACAAATACCAGTTTTATTTCTTTTTCTCCTCCTCTTTTTTCTCTTCTTCCTCATTTTTCTCCTCTTCCTCTTTTTCCTCCTCTCCCTCCCTCAACAACAACTGTGAACAACAACAACAACAACAACTACTACTACTACTACTACTACTACTACTACTACTACTACTACTACTACTACTACTACTACTACTACTACTACTACTACTAAAGCTGCTACTAACATTCCTCTTCCTTCTCTTATTACGATTACTTCATATATATTTTTATCTCCTTCTTTGTCCTCCTCCTCCTCCTCCTCCTCCTCCTCCGAACAACACTTTAGTCTTCTGCTTCTTGTCAACATAAGCGTGTCAGTAAAGGCTTGGATTACGTCTCTCTCTCTCTCTCTCTCTCTCCGGTTTTCACATTTTCCGGTTCTGAGTGAAGAAAGAAAGCGAGGAAGAAGCTCTTGAGTTCCTCCTTCTCCTCCTCCTCCTCCTCCTCCTGCTCCTCCTCCTCCTCTTCTTTCTCGTCTTCGCCCCTCTCATTCTCTTATCCTCTCTTCTTCAGAACACGTTTATATTCGCATTCCCTTTATCTTCTCTCTTCTTTCTGATCTTCTTTTATTTCTTCTCCTTTTTCACTCTCGTTTTCTCTATCTTCACCTGCTTCCTTTTTCTGTTCCCCTTTCTTCTTCACTTTATCTCGCATCCTGTTCTTCTTTCAGTTATCCCCTTTCTCTCCCTTTCTCTTTCGTATCTTCTTTATTTCTTTTTATCTCTCTTTTCACCCACACTTCCTTCTATCTTTTCTTTCCTATTCTTTTCCCTTTCTTCTTTCTCCCTTTTTACCTCCTTTTCTCTCCTTCTCCCTCTTTATACTCCCTTTCCCTCCTATGCCCTCTTCTTTTCATGCACTTCTCCCTGTCTTTTCTCTCTTCCTCCCTTCTTTACTTTTGTCTCTTCGTCCTTGGTTCCTCATCCTCCTGTCTCTTCTCTCCATCCTTATCTCTGTCTCTATTTTCTCTTCACTCCGTCTCTCTCTCTTTGTCCCTTTCTCTCCTTTTTTTCTATACTTCCTTCGTCTTTTCATTCAGTTCGTCTCGCAATGCTCTTCCTCCACCTTCCTTTCTCCCTCTCGTATACCTTCTCTCCCACCCTCCCTCCTTCCTCTTCTCTCTCCCTTCCTCTCTCCCTCCCTCCCTCTCTCCTTTTGTGTGTGTTGAGTCTTTGTTTACATTTAGTCAGAGAAAAGGTTGTCTTGAGATGCTCGATTGTTACTCCTACCTTGTTTGTGTTTACCGGGGAGAGAGAGAGAGAGAGAGAGAGAGAGAGAGAGAGAGAGAGAGAGAGAGAGAGAGAGAGAGAGAGTACAAACAAACAATAAGCAAGAAAGAAAGACAAACAAGGAAGAATAATCAGAAAAAAAGGTTACAAAAAGATAAATGAAATAAAGAGGTAAAAAAAAAGCTACAAGCGAAAGAAACAGATGAGAAATGAGGGAAGGAAAAGGAAGAGAGAGAGAGAGAGAGAGAGAGAGAGAGAGAGAGAGAGAGAGAGAGACGTGTCGTGGCGTGTCGTGGCTTACAAATGGAATAAGCGTCCTCGCCTCAGCTGTCGCGTTCAAACTAACTTGGCGGAGGAGATGACGCCCCCCCCCCCAACACCCCTCCCCCCTTAACACACCCTCCCCCTCCCCCTTAACACACCCTCCCCCCCCCCTTTAACACCCCCTACCCCCTACCCCCCATTCCCACCTTCTGCCTACGTGACGGTAAATTAGATCCACCTCCTCTTCCTCCTCTTTCTCCTCCTCTTCCTCCCCCTCCTCCTCTTCCTCCTCTTTCTCCTCCTCTTCCTCCCCCTCCTCCTCTTCCTCCCCCTCCTCCTCCTCCTCCGCCGCCGCCAGGTAAATGCCGCCCTTCACCTCCTGTTGGGCCGCATCCTCGCCTGGGACGTGACAGGAATAAGGTGTTGAGGGCTTATGGTTCCTGTTTATTCCCGGTGATGATGTCTATATATTTTTTATTATTTCTTTTATATTCGTGTTTATTACGGCTGGGTTTTTTTTCGTTTTTTTTTATTTTAATTTTTATATATATTTTACTCTATTAAATTTTTCGTATATCCGTTTCTCTCAATTTTTATCGTATCTTTTATATTCGTGTTTATTACGGCTTTTTTTTGCTTTTTTTTTCATTTTTTATATATATTTTTCTCTATTAAATTTTTCGTGTATCCGTTTCTCTCAATTTTTATCCTATTTTTTCCACTCGTAGTTTTACTTCACGTATTTATTTCATTTATCGTTTTGTAAATTTTCTGGTTGTTTTTCGCTTACGTTTTTTTTTTTCGTATACTTTTATCCTTCGTTTCTAATCTATTTCTCATTTTTTTATCCCATTTTCTCATTATACTTTATTTGCCTTTTGTTATCATATATTTTCCATTCACTTAATTTTTCCCACTTCAGTTTAATGTATTTTTTTTTTTATCTATTCTATTTTCTCATTTTAGTTCATTTACCTTTTGTTATCATACATTTTCCATTCACTTAATTTTTCCCACTTCAGTTTTCATGTATTTTTTTTATCTACTCCATTTTCTCATTCTAGTTTATTTGCCTTTTGTTATCATATATTTTCCATTCACTTTATTTTTTCACTTCAATTTTCATGTATTTTTTTTATTTACTCCATTTTCTCATTCTAGTTTATTTGCCTTTTGTTATCATACATTTTCCATTCACTTAATTTTTCCCACTTCAGTTTTCATGTGTTTTTTTATCTACTCCATTTTCTCATTCTAGTTTATTTTCCTTTTGTTATCATACATTTTCCATTCACTTAATTTTTCCCTTCAATTTTCATGTATTTTTTTTATCTATTCTATCCTCACCACTGCATAACAAGGAGTAATATAGAGTTTCCCATCCACCCTATCCATTTCTCGCTCCCCCACTCTCCCCCCCTCCCTCCCTTTTTCCCCCTCCCTCCCTCAATCTCAACCCTATCCCAACACACACAAATCCATCGGCCTTGCTTGGCGCCCATTAACCTCGCGTCCAATTCCCTTTAGGCGGCCCATTCACCATTACCTGAAGCCTATTGGTGCTAATGGGGCCCCGGATCACCTGGCTACTTGAGGCTGACGTGTGGAGGAGGAGGAGGAGGGGGAGGAGGAGGAGGCGGGTCTTGACTGAGTGACGGTCTTGAGTGGTTGCCTGGTTTAAGTCTATGGAATGGCGGAGGAGGAGGAGGAGGAGAAGGAGGAGGAGGCGAGGGAAAGATGAATTAATAGTGGACAAGTGGATACATGAGAAAGAGGAAGAAGCGGAAGAAGAAAAATTAAATAAAAATAAAAAAAGAAAAAATAAAGAAGAATAAAAGTAACATTATTGAGGATGATGGAAGAAAGAGGGAATAAAGAACCCGAGTAGAAAGATGATAAAAAGGAAGAAGAGGAGGAGGAGGAGGAAGATGAAGTAGTGGATAGTAAAGAAAAAAGAAGAAAGAGTAAACCATTTAGACAGACAAGCAATTAAGACAGAAGAGTAACATTAGGGAGAGTAATAGGGAAGGGAGGGAAGAACATGAGTAGGGAGATGATAAAGAGGAAGAAGAGGAGAAGGAAGAAGGAAGAGGAGGAAGACAGAAAGAGGAGGAGGAGGAGTAGTACTATTTAGACATAAGCAAGAGGAAGAGAAGGAAGAAAACAGGAACAGGAGCAGGAAGAGGAGGAGGAGGAAGAAGGAAGAAGAGGAAGACAGGAAGAGGAGGAGGAGGAGGAGCACCATTTAGACATAAGCAAGACTGAAGAGTACACGAGGAAGAGAAGGAAGTAAACAGGAACAGGAAGAGGAGGAGGAGTAGGAAGAGGAGGAGGAGGAGGAGGAGGAGGAGGATTGGGTATGGGGATCCGCCTTGTATAATCCAACCATCAGCTCCCGGCGGCCTCAACCAATCAACCTTAACTCCGTCCCGCTAGACCAATCAAAGGCCAGATTAGCCAAGGGGGGTCACTCAATGGGTGCTTAGGGAGGGGGGGGGGAGGCGGGGGGGGGTCCCTTCCTCCTCTTCCTCCTCCTCTTGGTATCTCTTTGAATGTTTATCTAATCTCTCCGCGGCGTCTCCCGGTCACACTATCTCGCCTCTAAGTCTCTTCTGCGCTTATCTTTATGTTCCGTGCTCGTATTTCACCGTCTATCTCCTCCTCTTCCTCCCCCTCTTCCTTCTCCTCTTCCTTGACTTCCTCTTCCTCTGGTTCTTCTTCCTCGGGTTCTCGCTCCCTCTTCCTTGTTTCGTATCTGCATCATTCTTGTTTTTTTTCATTTCTTCTTATCTCCCCTTTTCTTCATTCTTCCATCTCCACTTCATCCTTTTCTACCTCTTTAGTTATTCTCTCTTACTACTTTTCTTCTCCCTTTCCTTCTCCCCTATTTTCTTCTCTTTTTTTTTTTTCCTTTTCTCTGTTTCATCTCTACAGCATCCTTCGTCAGTCCTCCTCCCCCTCCTCCTCCTCTTGTTGTTTCGTGACTTTTTTTCCATGTTTTCTTGTTTCGTCCCTTTTCTTCTACTTTCCTATATTTTTCTTACTCTATTTTTTCTCTTTTTCGTCTTCTTAATAGTTTGACCGATTCCTGTTTGTAAGTGATTCATTTACTATACATTCTTTTTCATTCTTTTCCTTTAATACATTCCCTTTCATTTCTTTCCTTTACCACCTATATACCTTTTCATTCCGTTCCTTTACTACCTTCCTTTTCATTCCTTTATTACCCTCCCTCTCATTCTCTTCCTCTAACACATTCCTTTGTCTGCCTTTCATCAGATCAATAAAACCGTCAATAAAACCGCTTTTCATTTGCCTTCCGTTGTTTACTTTTCCTTCCCTCGCCACCATATCCTCCCCTCTCCTCCTTTCTCCCCTCTCCCTCTCCCTCCTCTCTCCCTTCTCCCTCCCTCTTCTGTCCCCATCATCTCTCTCTCTCTCTCGATCTCTCCATAACCTCCCTTCCCTCCCCCACTCCTCCCTTCTCCCTCTGTTACCTCCCCTTCTCTCCTCTCCCTCCCCTCTCTCCCTCTCCCCCTTCCCTCTCCACCCACGCTGACCATTCTCACCCCCCTCTTCTTCTCCCCTCCCCTCCCCTCCCCAACTACCCTCTCCCCTTCTCTTCATCTCTTCCTCCCTCACTCTCCCTTGCACATCTGTCTCCCCGCTTGCCATGTGTCCAGAATGGGGTCTCTTCTCTCCCCTCCTCCCTCCTCTCCTCCTCCTCTTCCCTTCCTCTTCGTCCCTTCCTCTTCCTCCTTAATCATCGTTCTTCGTTTCCTTTTCCCTTTTCTATTCATCCTTTTCCCTTTCACCTCCTCCTTCCCTCTCTCTCTCTCTCTCTCTCTCTCTCTCTCTCTCTCTCTCTCTCTCTCTCTCTCTCTCTCTCTCTCTCTCTCTCTCTCTCTCTCTCTCATTTGTTAAACCCTCAAGTGTTCCCTTCTCAGTAATCTTACAAGTTAGCGACCTCATCTCTCCTCCTCCTCCTCCTCCTCCTCCTCCACCTCCTCCTCGCCTCAACCTTGCTAACTCACAAGCTTTAATAGAATCTTGAATTTTTGAAACTTCCTTCCGATTATCTTCCCCTGATTCTGTTGTGGAGGAGGAGGAGGAGGGGGAGGAGGATGACGTGGAGGAGGAGGAGGAGGAGGAAAGGAAGTAGAACAAACGAGAGAAGGAAAATGTATAAGATATCAAGAAGAATATGAAGAGAAGGAGAAGGAAAAGAATGATGATGATGATGAGGAGGAGGAGCAGAAAGAGGAAGGAAAGGAATGGAGGAAAAGGAGGAATAGAAATAAAAAAAAAGATGAGGAATATGTCGGGAGGAAGAAATAGCAAAATGAAGCAGAAAAAAACAGATATGCAATGAAACAAAAAGAGATGACTTAAAACACTTAAAACACAATAAACGGTGTAACGAAACTACCTCAAGCTACATAAAAACTCGCTGGTGGAAAAAAAAATAGCAAAATAGAAGACAATCAATTAAAAGAGTGAATAATGGAGCGAAAGAATCTGAAACTAGAAGGAAAAATAGCATAAAAGGAGACAATCAATTAAAACAGTGAACGATGGAGCGAAATAATTTGAAACTTGCTGAAGGAGAAGTAGCATAAGAGGAGACAAACAGTTAATACCGTGAATGATTGAGCGAAATAATCTGAAACTTGCTGAAGGAGAAGATGTATAAGAGGAGACAAACAATTAAAACAGTGAACGATGGAGCGAAGTAATCTGAAACTTGCTGGAATGAGAAATAGCATTAGAGGAGACAAACTAAGCACTGACGGATGGATTGAAAGTTAAAGTCACGCATTCAACTCTTCAATAATCAAACTCTTTCAACCTTCCATTAGAGGAGACAAACTAAGCATTGACGGATGGATTGAAAGTTAAAGTCACGCATTCAACTCTTCAATAATCAAACTCTTTCAACTTTCCATTAGAGGAGACAAACTAAGCACTGACGGATGGATCGAAAGTTAAAGTCACGCATTCAACTCTTCAATCATCAAACTCTTTCAACTTTCCATAAGAGGAGACAAACTAAGCATTGACGGATGGATTGAAAGTTAAAGTCACGCATTCAACTCTTCAATCATCAAACTCTTTCAACTTTCCCTCACCGCGCGATACAGCTGTCGGACGGTTAATTAATTAGGGTCAGGAGCTTCCGCCCGGTGCTTCGCGTCGATCAATTCCCGCTAATTACAGATGAAAAACGCCGCCCACCGCGCTAATCAGTTCGTTTAATTACAAAGATAACCCGCCCGCGCCACTCACCTGTGCGATAACTAATTAGTACAGGTGAGCGGGCACGTATGTCACCTGTATGTGGGGTTGAATGCTACTACCACTACTATTACTACTACTACTACTACCACCAGTACCCTCCATATAATAATAATAATAATAATAATAATAATAATAATAATAATGGTTAAGCAGGTTAATTAGATAGGCCAGGTCTGCGTCTCTCAAGGGAAATATCTCCTTCAGTTCCCTGTCTCACCTCCGCCGAGAGAGAGAGAGAGAGAGAGAGAGAGAGAGAGAGAGAGAGAGAGAGAGAGAGAGAGAGAGAGAGAGAGAGAGAGAGAGAGAGAGAGAGAGAATGGTGGATCAAGATGGATTAGTGGAAAGGGATGGAATAGTTTAAGAGGAGTTAGTGGAGGAAGAGGAGTAGGAAGAGGAACAAGAAGATGGAGAAGAAAAAGAAGAAGAAGAGGAAGAAAAAGAAGAAGAAAAAGAGGACGATAGGCATTGGTGTGAAAGAGGAAGAGGTGCAGGGAAAGGATGAGGAGGAGGACAAGGAAGAAGAGGAATAGGAGGAGGAGGAGAAGGAGGAGGATAGGCATTGGTGTGAAAGAGGAAGAGGTGCAGGGAAAGGAGGAGGAGGAGGAAGAGGAGGACAAGGAAGAAGAAGAGGAACAAGAGGAGGAGGAGGAGGAGGAGGAGGAGGAGGAGGATAGGCATTGGTGTGAAAGAGGAAGAGGTGCAAGGAAAGGAGGAGGAGGAGGAAGAGAAGGAAAATGAAGAAGGAAAAAAGGAAGAGGAGGAGGAGGAGGAGGAGGAGGAGGAGGAGGATAGGCACTGGTGTGAAAGAGTAAGAGGTAAATATCTTAATTAACTTGACAATGCCCTTAAATTCCTCCCTAATGAACGGGCCCTCTTAATTAGCGTCCCTCTAGCGGCCGCCCACGTAACCACCCCGGGGCATTCAATTCATTATTCAGGAATGTACTACAGAAAAGGGATAAATGAGGGTAATTATTTATATAGGTCTAGGCGTGTTCTTATAGTGGAATAATGTTGTTTGTAGAGGAAAGAAAGGCGGGGGAGGAGGTGGAGGAGGGAAAGGAGAAGGAGGGGGGGTAGGGAGTGGTGTGGAAAAAAAGGTAGGAGGAAGAAGAAGGAATGATTGAAGGGGAAGGAAGAAACTGTGCGGAAATTGAAGGAGGAAGGAGAATGATAGAGGAAGATGATGATGATGATGAGGAGAGAGAGAGAGAGAGAGAGAGAGAGAGAGAGAGAGAGAGAGAGAGAGAGAGAGAGAGAGAGAGAGAGAAAGAGAGAGAGAGAGAGAGAGAGAGAGAGAGATGTTGAAAAATGAGAGTGAAGGAGAAAGAGGAAGGAAGAGATGGAGGAAGAAAAGAACCGATGTGGAGGAAAAAGAAAGAATGAATGAAGGAGGAAGAGTAGCAGGATAGAAAAAGAAAAAAAAACAGCGTGGAAAAAGAAAGATGAAGGAGAACAAGAAAAAGTTGGATAAGAAAGAGAAGGACAGATGTTGGAGCTTAGAAGACAAGACTATATATTTTTTTTCTGGTGATTACACAAAACCAGAATAAAATAACTTCAGTGATATATCTTTAAAAAAATACTCATAATATTCTCCACTGCTTCTTAAAATGGGGTTCAGTCTTCTTATGTAAGCTTAGAACACACTGTAATTACTCCTTCTCCCTTCTGCGATATTCCTTAAAAAAAACTCATTATATTCTCTACTACTTCTTAAATTTGGGTTCAGTTTCCTTATATAACCTTAGAATACACTAATAACTACTCCCCGTAACCATAAAGATCTCAGAAAAAAAAACTTAAATGATATAC
>NC_066541.1:10746135-10803635 GCF_024679095.1 Eriocheir sinensis | reverse complement strand
GAACTTACTATTGGAGAGAGAGAGAGAGAGAGAGAGAGAGAGAGAGAGAGAGAGAGAGAGAGAGAGATGAGGTCAGCAGTGTCCAGCGTAGTCCTATTTTCGCCTCTCTCCCTCCCCCCCTCTCTCCCTCTCTCTCCCTCCCTCTCTCTCCCTCTCTTTCTCTCACGTCCCAAGACTTGACGGAACATTAATCCCACTCGGTAAACTCTCTCTCTCTCTCTCTCTCTCCACATTTGTCAGCTTTTATATGTATGTTAAAACGTTATTACTTTCTTATGAATAATGGAAGAAAGTCTGAAAGAAGGAGAGGAATTGTGCCTCCTCCTCCTCCTCCTCCTCCTCCTCCTCTTCTTCCTCCTCCTCCTCTGCCCACTCTTTCTTCTCCGCAATCTCTTCTTTTTCCTCCTATTTCTCCTTTCTTCCTCTTTTTTTCTACAGCTTCTATTTTCTTTTCTTCCTCCGCCTTCTCTTCTCTTTCCTCTCGCTCCTCATTTCTTCTTTCTTCATCTTAGTTTCTTTTCTTCTCATTATCATCATCCTCCTACTCATCTTCATCATCCCCTTTTCCTCTCTTTCTTCTTGTTCCTTATTTCTTCTGTTTCTTCAGATTCCTTTATTTTCCTCCGTTTCTTTTCCTTTTTTTCATCCTCCTTCTCTTCCTCCTCCAGTTTCTCTTCTTTCTTCTCCTCTTCCTATGCATTTCTTCATCTTCCTCTTTTTTGCTCCTCCTCCTCCTCCTCAACAAACACACCGCATCTAAATAATCATAAAAAATCCGGCTGGTGACACACGAACACAAATCCCCGACATAAATCATCCCTCAAAAAACTCATAAATCAGGTGTATTAGTATCGCCCAGGTAAGCCACAGGTAAGAGACAGGTAAGCCGTTAATTAGGGCGGCGCTTAGCACACAGGTGGCGGCGGTGTGAAGAAAGGACGTGACACCGTTTGAAGTTTATATTAATGTTCTTATCTTTATTTTTTTGTGCAATCTTATCATCACCTGTAATACCCTAATTGAAGGTGTGACGACGCGTGAGACAGGTAAATGTTGGAGATAAGCGATGATGGGATGACTAATTAAAGGTAAAGGGTAAAGGTATAGGGATGGTAAAGGGATATGCAAAGGCAAGAAAATCGGTGAAATGGCTTATGTTTTTTTAAAGGGGGATTTTTTTTATTGCTATTTATTATCTTTTTTTTTTCATTTAGTGTATTTCTGAATATTTGATGCTTTTCCTTCTCCCTTTTCCTCATTTTTTTCTTCTTTCTCTACTTCTTTTACATCTTATTCGTCTTTTTTTTTATTCCTCCTCCTGCTATTCTTTTCTCTTTTGTTCCTTTTTTTTCTTTGTCTTTTCTTCTTATTTTCTTTTGCATTTTCTTATTATTTTTTCTTTATCCCCCTCTTCTTCTTTCTTCTTCCTTTACTTATTATTTCGTCTTTTATCCTTCCTTCTACTCTTTCCTCTTCCTCCTCTCCTCCTCCTCCTCCTCCTCCTCCTCCTCTTCCTCTGCATATTCCTCCTCCTTCTCCTCCCCTCCTCCTCCTCCTCCTTACCATCATCATCATCATCGTCACCTCCTCCTCCTCCTCCATCACTAACGCCTCCTCCTCCTCCTCGCAGGCTGGGGTCGCCGTACAAGGGTCATGTAAACAGCGGCGGCGGCGGGGGCGGCAGCGCCATCCCCACCCCAGCGTTGGGGGGGCGGCGCCCTCCCCCGGACCACCACGGCAGGATCCTCAGGAGCGCCACGCCCGCCTCGTCCTCAGGTGCTTCCACAGGTGAGTGTTAGAGTCCTTCTGAGGGAGTGTTTTACCAGGGTGTAGGATTTTGTTGGTTTTGAGATGTGGATTTTTTTTTTTTATATTAGTGTTTTGTTTGTTTTTCCTTTTTTCTTTCTGGTTCCATATTTGTTCTTGGTATATTTTCTTTACCTGGATATTGGATTTTGTTTACTTTGATGTTTGGATTTTGTTTTGATTGTTTTTTCCATTACTGTTTTGTTTGTTTTTCTTTATTTCTCCTTTTGTTTTATTCGTAGTCTTTGTAAAGTTTCTTATTTCTATTTTTCAACATCAATCTCTAGGGAATATATCTTTTTCTTTCTTTTGGCCTTTATTTTGATTTCGCATTTTATTGTCTATTATTTTTATATTATTGTTTTTGCCCATTTCTCTTTCTTGTCTTCTATTTTTAAGTGTAAAGGTAAGTAAAGTTGGGAGCTTACGCTATAACTGTGCGTTGCAGTGAAACAACTCCTCGTCAAACAGTTTAGTGACCTGCAAAACATACTAAATCAGAATACATTAAATAACTCTAGAGACAGGAGGAAGAGGAGAAGGAAGAAGAGAGGTGGTGCAAAGGGGGTCGGGGAGAACTGGAGGGGCGGAAGGGGAGAGAACGAGGGAGAGAGAGAGGAGGGATAACAAGAGCCGGCATAGAAGGGAGGTAGGGGTGAAGGGAGGGGAAGAGGGAGGGGGGTGAATGAGGAAGGGGGAGCGGGTTAGGAGTGGCAAAGGGCTGGCGATAGGGGGGAGGGGAGGCACAGGTAGATCGAGAGAGGGAGGGGGGGAGAAAGGGGAGGGGAAGGAAGTCACCAGCTACTTTGACCAGAGAGAGAGAGAGAAAGACGGGGGAGGAAAGAGTAGGAGAGGAGTATGAGGGATGTAGGGAAAGAGGGTGGGAGAGGGGGGTGGAGAGGGAGAGAGAGGAAGGAAATGCAGGGGAGAGAGATGGGGAGGATGTGAGGGGGTAGTGAATGAGGGTCCACTTAGTAGGTAGGTCCACTTAGTAGGTAGGTCCACTTGGTAGTAGGTCCACTTTACGTTTTAGCTGAGGAAGGGAACTCGGGGGTAGCTTGCAGGCGAACCTCGCCGCCTCCGTACCGCGCAGCGACGCCCTAATTACAACAAACAGGCGAAGAGTACTTGAGGGAGGCTCCTCGTCTCCTCTATTGCCTGTTGTTGATGCCTCGTTTCACACCTGTTCGCTATCACCTGCTTGCTGATACTGATGTAGGAGCGCTATTGACTTTGCAACGGCAGGGCAATAATCGTACTTTCAATTTGTGTTCAAGACTGGTTCAGGGCTAATTCAGTTTTTTTTTTCTAATATTCCACAGTTCTTTCATATATGCTTTTTATTTTCTTCTCACCTGCTTGTGTTAGCCTGAAAGTGTATGGCAACTCGCGTCTCCTTCTGCTGGGCTTCTGGTCAACAACTCGTTTCTCACCACGGCAAAATAAAAATGAGCCTCACTGGAAAACGTATCCTACGATGTTTTGCCACGATCCGTACAAAATTAACTTTCATAATCTGTATATATTTTAATATGTGGTACATTAAAAAGACGATGAAAAATATAACTTTATAGTGCTATTTTAACGAACTTGTTTTCTTGCATGGAGTCTCCACTTCCGTAAGGCAAAACAGTATCGATGGAGAAGCGATATTTGAATGACTGGAAACGCTAATCACTGTTTTTAGAGATATTTACCTGTGCCGAGCATGATAACAGTATAATAGCAATGCCTGTCACTCACTGTAAAGAACTCAAGAACATGGACCGTCAAAATCACCTCAGCTCGATAAAACTGACAGCGGTGCACTTTGGGAAAAACATAAGACCATCGGTGACGTCACGCAGTCCACCCCAGCCCACTGCCCAGAGAGGCGCGTGCCGGGCTAGAGGGAGGACGTGCGAGTAACAGTGCGCGCGCGTGTGCCCGGCGGGTCGTGAGTGGCGGTGTGGGTGCCTGCTGCGGTCATCGGGAGGGTGGGGCGGCCCTGCACTACGATAAAGGTGAGTGCCAGTGTGCCATGAGTCTTGCAGGAGGAGATTGACCGTAATTAGGAGAGTGTGATAAGGCAGTGTAGGTGGATTTGAATGCCGGCGACCGTTACCCCCTCCCCCTCCTTTTCCCTTGTTCCCTTTGACCCAGTGGCTTTAACGCAGAGGGTGGGAGTCATCCATGCCGAGAACCACCTTGGGAGTGACTAGAAGGTGGTGTATTTATTGAGTAATGTGACGTTTGAGGTGGTAGTGATGATTGATGAACTAGCAGTGTGTGACGTCATAGGTGTTTAGCCGTTGTTGTTGTCGTTGGTAGCGATTCAGAGGTGTGTGTGTGTGTGTGTGTGTGTGTGTGTGTGTGTGGCGTCACCCTAACACATTGCTGGAGTATTAGTTAGGGCATTGTCAAGTAAGGGCAACAGGGAGTATAATGAAGAAACAATCGTCTTCGTCGTGGTGGAGGGAGGGAGGTGGAGGGGTGGAAGTGGAGAGGGAGGGAGGGGCGGAGGATAACGTCTGGGAGGGGTTGGGAAGGAGAGGCTTGTGGGTTGCGTGAGGTGACAGCCTGGGCGCTTTTTATTTAATATATAAATGCAATTAATTTAGTGATACATTTTATTTTTTGTTTTTTTTTATTTCGTAAGTTTTCATTTTTTTTTTTCCCTTTGTATTTTAGGACGCGTCGCCTTTATCAGATTTCGTCACACATTTCCAGATTTCGTTTTACATTTACGATCTCTTATAGTCTTAACAACAGCTTTTACTGCTCTCTCTCTCTCTCTCTCTCTGCTCCGTTTGAAAGCATAAAAATCGGCCGTAAATTTAAGCGTAGAGGCAAAGGGAGGGAGAGACGCGTGTGTGGAGAGAGAGAGAGAGAGAGAGAGAGAGAGAGAGAGAGAGAGAGAGAGAGAGAGAGAGAGAGAGAGAGAGAGAGAGAGAATATTCGATCGGTAGCGCGCCGAGGGAGACGGAAGGGAGAATACAAGGGAGGGAGGGAGGGAGAGAGGGGAAGAAGGGATACAAGGAAGGGAGAGGGAAGGAGGGTGCAGCGCTGGAGGAAGAGAGGAGAAAGGAGGTAGTGGAAGAAGGGAGGGAGGGAGAGAGAGGAAAGGAGCTAGAGGGAAAAGGGAGGATGTAAAGGAGGAGGAGAAGGAGGGATAAAAAGAAAGGAGGAAGGGAGAGAAAGCTGAGAGGTAGCAAGAAAGGGAGGGAGAGAAAGTAAGGAAAGAAGGGAGGAAGAAGAGAGGATAAAGAAGAAAAAATAGGGAGAAAGAAAGGAGAAGGGGGAAGTGAGGGTGAAGAGAGGAAGAGAAAGAGAAATATAAGAATGAGGAGGAAGAATAGAGTGTAAAGGAGAGAAAGAGAAGGAAAGGAAGGAGGAAGGGAGAGAAGTAGGAGAAAAAAGGAGAGGGAAAAAAGGGAACTCTCTCCATAACAAAGAATGAGAGTGAAGGAGAAATAAAAATAAGAAAGCAAAAACGAGACGGTGAAGAGGAAGAGGAAACTGAAAACGATGATGAAGTGGAAGTACTTAGAAGAGGAGGAGGAGGAGGAATGAAAACGAACAAGATGAGGAGAAAAAATTGACGAGAGAGAGAGAGAGAGAGAGAGAGAGAGAGAGAGAGAGAGAGAGAGAGAGAGAGAGAGAGAGAGAGAGAGAGAGAGAAATGGGGATAACGGTATTGCAAAGAAGAGGAGAAACGAGAGGAAAACAGTAAAGAAGAAGAAGGAAAGTGAAGAAGAAATGAAAGAGGAAGGGATTGAAAAAGGGGAGAGAGAAGGAGGAAGGGGAGGAGGAAGAGGGGAAAGGGAAGGAGATATAGGAAGAGGAGGACGAGGAAGGGAACGATATGGAGATGGAGGAAGAGGAAGAGGAAGGAGAAAGAGGAGAAAGGAAAAGAGATAAAGGAAGAGGAGGAAGAAGAAGGGAGAGGAGGAAGAGGAAGGGAACGATATGGAGATGGAGGAAGAGGAGGAGGAGGAGGAGGAGGAGGCCCTAACTGGTGTAGGCTCTTTGCTAAACGTGGCAGCGGGGGTCGAAGTCTGGACACAATAAAGTACACCGACACTCCCTGCGGCGCCTACACCCTGCCAACACACCCTACTCACCCTTCACCTTGCTTACATATCCTACAGGCCCTTGATCCTTTACTGAATTGATCCTGTCCTTCCAGCATCCTATAATCTTCCTCATTTTATTTTTATTTCCTTTCGAATTTCTCATCCTTCTCTCCATCCTTTCTTCTCATTTTCCCTTCATCCTTCATTCCTATTCTTTGCCTAATGTTCCTTTGATCCTGTTCTTCCAGTATCCTATTATCCTTCATTTTTTCCTTCCCTCCTGTCTCCTCATCAATCCTTCCATCCTATTTTCTCATTCTTCCCTTCATCCTTCATTGCTATTCTTTGCCTAATGTTCCTTTGATCCTGTTCTTCCAGTATCCTATTATCCTTCATTTTTTCCTTCCCTTCTGTCTTCTCATCGATCCTTCCATCCTATTTTCTCATCGTTCCCTTTATCCTTCATTCCTATTCTTTGCCTACTGTTCCCTTGATCCTATTCTTCCAGCATCCTCATCCTAGTATCTCCATCTTTCCCCTCAATCCTATCGTCTAATCCTTTGCCTCCCACACTTAATCTATCATATTCTTTCTTCCTTTTCTCCGCTTCATTTTGTTCCTTTGTTTTCCTTTTCTTCAACAATCCTTTCATCCCCTATACTTACAGCCTTACACTTCTTTGATTCTATCCTTCTTTCATCATACTGTCCGCTTCTTCCCGTCCTACTGTCCCTCCCTTTCTATCACTCTCCCTTCCTTCCTTCTGTTAATTCACCACACATACCTCTAATCCTACCTTCCCCTCGAATTGTCTCCCTTTCCTTCTACCTTTCTATCCATGTCTTCCTTCCCTCTGCTCTTTCGTCACACACTGGATCCATATACTCTTATTCTCACTCTCATTCCTTCCATTCTCTCCTTATCCTATCCCTCCCTCTTCCCTCCCATCCCCTCCTTATCTTACTATCCCTTCCTGTCATCCCTCCTCTCCCTCGCCTCACACGCTTAGCTCCTGAGAACATGACTCCTCTCTCTTCCTCTCTCTCTCTCCCTCTCTTTCCTCGCTTGTGGGTCCTTTGAGCCTCCACTGACACCCCTGACACCGGTGCCACTACAGAGCCATTAGCAGCCAGCCGGGGAGGGACGAGAGGGATTACTGGAGGAGGAGGAGGAGAATTAGCTGTAAGAGAGAGGACATGGATGAGTTTGGTTAGGAGTGAGACTGGTTTTTGGTCGTAGTTAATGGAGGAGGAGGAGGAGGAGGATACATTTCTGAGTGTCTGGCGTTGTGGAGGGACGGAAAAATGGGGGAGAAAAGGAGGGAAAATAAACATAAGAAGGGGAGTTAATGGGGAGGAAAAGAGGAAGACGTGATAAGGAGAGTGGGAAGGAGGAGGAGGAAGATGAAAAAAGATGAAAAACGATAAATAGATAAAAAAAAAGAAAAAAGAAAAAAAAAGAAAAAGGGAAGAAAAAAATGAACAAAAAATGATAAAGAAGAATTGGAAAAAAATATATAGAATAGGTTAAGATGATATACTTACAGAAAATAGAAAGAAAAGAAAAAAAATATACGAAGATGTTAAAAGAGAAAGGGGAAGAGGAGGAGGAAAATAATTTGATGTTTTTAATTTATAGAAAGAGGGAGGAATAGAGGAAAATGGTGATGGTGACAGATGGAGGGAGGGAAGGAGGAAGGGAGGGAAGGAATGAGGAAAAGGAAGAGGGAGATAAGCCTGTTGCTGATGGATTAATGATGGGGGGAGAAGGAAGGAAAGGGAGGAAGAAAGGGAGAGAGGGAGAATGGGAGGATCGCAAGGAAAGAATGGAAAGGAGGTAAGGAGGAGAGAAAGGAAGGAGGAGACAGGGAAAATAGGGCTGAAAGGGAGGAAAGGGATAGTGGGAAGAGAGGAAGAGAAGGGGAGGAGGGAGGAAAGGAAATAAAAATGAAGGAAAAGCAGGGAGACAGGAAGAGAAGAGAAGAATGTTTGAAAGGAAGGAGGGAGCAAGGGAGGGAAGGAAAAGACGGAGGGAGAAAGTCAAGCAAAGAAGAGAGAAAGGAGAGGAAGGAGAGAGAGGAATATATCGAGGGAGAGAGAGATGAAGGGAGGGAGGGAAATAATTGTGTAAGGGAGGGAAAGAGAAATATTTCCCTCCGTCCTTGAAAATAAATAATTCCAGGACAAAACGATTATTCTTGCCGCTGGTAATGATGTGACGATATTTTTAAGCGGCGGAACATACGAGTTTGTGTTGCGCGAGGAAGGAGAGAGAGGGGGAAAATATGTTACTTGACGCGTGAGGACAGGAAGGGCAACACCACGGAAGGGTTTAGTGTTTCTTTTGTGTGTGTGTGTGTGTGTGTGTGTGTGTGTGTGTGTGTGTGTGTGTGTGTGTGTGTGTTTAGTTTTGCTGGACAGAAATAAAAAGATAGGAAAAGTAAAGTAGAAAGGAAAAAAAGGTTGTGTTGCGTGAGGACAGGAGGGAAAATGCCGTGTAAGGGTTGTGTGTTTTTTATTGTGTTGTTGTGTGTTGGTAGTTTTAGTGTATTGGAATAACGAGGAAAAAGTAAAAGAAAAAAAATATGAAGAGATAGGAAGAAAAGAATGGAAGAAGGGAAATGCTGTATATATGGATTGTGTTTCTTTTTGTGTTGCTGTGTGTTGTGTGTTGATAGATTTACTGGATTGAAATAACGAGGAAAAAGTAGAAGAAAAAGTTGTGAAGAGAGTTGGAAGAAAAGAAGGAAAATGATGTATACGTATATGGCTCTAGTGTTTCTTTTTGTGTTGCTGTTGATAGTTTGACTGAAATAACAAAAAAAAGTAAAAAAAAAAAAATAAAGAAAAGTAAAGTTGTTAAGCGTTAAGAGAGGAAACAAAAACAACAAAAAAAACATATAAAGATAGTTTTGCTTTTTTATTTGACTTGCATTCCAAATTATTTACTTTTTTATTCTATTTTTTTGGCCAACTTGAGCAACACAACTGAAATACCAGAATTACAGAAGCGATGAATTGTGAAGTGTTGCAATGAGCTGTGTTGGGAAATCATCGTAATGTTGCATATTCAGTGGAGTCTCTATCGATTCTCCTTCTGCAAGTTTGACCTAGAACACAACACAAACAAGAACAAGCAACACGCAACACAACGCAACACAACTCACCACCGCAAACAAGAACTAGCCAGATTCCAACACTCACGCACACAAACACACGCAGACACAAACACTGATTCAATCCTGTTTGGTGATTCGATTCCTGAGTGACAGCGGCTGGATCGGTAGAGGAGGAGGAGACGATGGTGGTGGTGGTGGTGGTGGAGGAGGAGGAGACGATGGTGGTGGTGGAGGAGGAGGAGGAGGAGGAGGAAGAGGAGTCGGTGGTGGTATTGGTGGTGGTGGAGATAGATTGATCAGGGAGGAGATGGAGATGAAGAAGGGAATTGGAGGTTGCAGGAGGATTGAGTAGCATTGGGGATTGTGGTTGTGTGAGGGAGGGAAAGGATTGGTGTGGTGAAGATTAAAAGTAAAAGTGGAAAGTAAAAACAAAGGGAAGGAAAGGTGTGGAAGAGATTGAGCACAGAAGAAGGTAGAGGGAAAGGGGCATGGAGCGATGAAGGGAGGAAGGAGAGAGGAAAATAAAGGATAGGTAACATATAGATAAAAAAATGGAGAGAAGGAAAACAATAAGATAAAGAAAGAAGAGGGAAGAGGGAAAGAAGATAGTAAGAAAGACTCGAGTTAGATGACAGTTGTGTTAGATAAGGTGGATTCTAGAGTGGTGGTGTTGGTGGTGGTAGTGGTAGTGGTGGTGGTGGTGGTGGTCAGGTGTCCCATTCTCCCGTCCCAGGTGTGAGTGTTTACCTTTGCTAATGAATGGCCGGGTGACAGTCGCTCCCACACGCCTAGATATAACCGGCTTTGTGTTTGTGTCTTTTTTTTTTAGCCCCTCTTTGCCTATCTGTTCATTCTCTCTCTCTCTCCCCCCGTTTTAAATACATGACTTTTTGGAGTCTTGTTTGTCTTGTTCGAAGCGATTTTTTTGTTTTTCAGTTTAATTTGTTGATTTTCCTCTTTTTTTAATTTTTTTTCTTACACTTTTCTCTCCTGGCTTTTTATCTCCTTTATTTTCCTCCTTTGTTTTTTTTTATCTCTGCTTTTTGTTTTTTCTTAGTGTCGTAATTTTTGCAGTTTGAAAATTTACGTTTTTTTGTTTTTGTTTTTTCCCTCGTGTCTTTCTCTTTTCAAATTAATGGGATCTGCAAATATTCCTCTTTACTGGACGAAAAGAAGTAAGAGGGAAAAAGGGGAGTGATGAAGGGAGGAAGAAGAGGAAGAAGAGAAGTACGTTGAGAATGAAAGAGAAAAGTAAAGTAAAAAGGGGAGGAAAACAGAAAAATTAGGCATGAAAAGGAGAAAGGAGGCATCAACAAAAGGTTAAGAAGGACGAGAGAGTGATCAAAGGAGGAGAGAAAAGGAACAATAAAGAAAGATAGGACACGAATAAAGGAATAAAGAAATGAAAGGAATAAAGAAAGATAGGAAACGAATAAAGGAATAAAGAAATGAAAGGAATAAAGAAAGATAGGAAACTCATAAAGGAATAAAGATGTAAAAGGAATGAAAGGAATAAAGAAATGAATAAAGAAAGGAATAAAGGATAAAGAAATGAATAAAGAAAGGAATAAAGGATAAAGAAATGAATAAAGAAAGGAATAAAGGATAAAGAAATGAAAGGAATAAAGAAATGAATAAAGAAAGATGGGAAACTCATAAAGGATAAAGAAGTGAAAGGAATGAAGGAGTGAATAAAGAAAGATAGGAAACGGATTCAGAAGAGGGAGGGGCAGGTAAGGATACAGGAGGTCCCATCAGTACCTTTACCAACACCTGCCCGTCCTAACACCTGTTGTATGGCCGCTGTGGTGCTGTTTTCGTACTAACGTTTACGATTTTGTGATCTCATTTGAAGCATCATTGCCGCGACGGTGCCATATTTCCTCCTCCTCCTCCTCCTCCTCCTCCTCCCATTCCCTTGTTGCCACCCATGTAACCTTTTAATTTTTCCCTCCTCCTCCTCCACTTTTCCTCACCCTACTTTCCCTCTCTTGAACCTCCTCCCCTTTCTTCCTCCTCCTCCTCCTGTTTGCCAATTGCTTTACGACTGCCCACGAGAGAACTTATTTCGTGTTAATATCTTGAGAGGGAAAAATAGATAAGTAGGTAGATAGATAGATACAGCGAGAGAAAGACAGAGAGAGATAGACAGAGACGGATGGGGAGAGGAGAAGGAAGGAGAAGTACTGGAGAGGGTCGTGGCGGACAAATGACTACTCTCGACCATTTACGACCATTTTTCTAGCACTTATTATTGTCATGATGGTGGTGGTGGTGGTAGTGTGTCGTGGCGGCGGCGCTGGGCCCTCACTGGACGATCCCCGCGGCGCCACGACCCCCCTCGCCTCCCCCACACTCCTGCCTGCCACCAACGACTCCTAATGACGTCACGCAGTGCTCAGGTGCGGCTTATGGGGGGCAGGTGTTAGGGAGATTCTTTTTTGTTGTTTGTTTGTTTATTTGAGGGATAATAGTGTGAGAAAATTTGTTTGTTAGTTCATGTTACTCTGTTTCCTTGCTTCTGTTTTTTTTTATTTTTTCCTCTTTTTTTCTTAGTTTTTTTTGTTTAATTTGTTTTCCTTTATTTGTCTTTATATTGTTTGTTTTCCGAAAATTATGCTTCGTTAAGTTGAAAGGAGTTGGTAAAGCAGCAATTATAGATAGGCATAGGTAGATAAACGAAGGAATGAAGGAAGGCAGAAGGAGGAAGAAAGGAAGGAAGGAATATGCGAAAAAAAAATGGTTATGAAGATTATACTGAAAGAGCAATTAGTCGGTCTTCATTTATATTTTTCGGAACTTTAGCCTCTTCCTCCTCCCCCTCCTCCCCCTCTTCTTCCTCCTCTTATGCCTATATCCAATCTCTCGTCTCCCTCTTCTGCCATTTCTCTAACTCACATCACTCCTCCTCCTCCTCCTGACCCTCGGGTAATCTAGAGGAGGAGCCGCCGCGGGTGTTTCCTCCATTACTCCTCCTCCTCCATTACTCCCTCCTCCTCCTCCTCGCAGATGATCGCCAATGAACTGAAAGGAAACTCTCGTAAAGTCTTCATCTGTGTCCTTACGATAACTAGTAATGATGATGATGATGATGATGATGATAATGAGGCGGCTATGGAACTAAGTGCGGTATGAGTGTGGTGGATGATTTAGAATTTTTGATAATGGGTATGTGGAGGGGAAGGGGAAAATTTAGGAAAATATATAAAAAAAATACGCTGGTTAAACGAAAAAAAGTTAAAAAAATGTTACTTAAGAATGCAGAAAAAAGATAAGAGTAAAAAAGTCATCTTCGTAGTCGTCGTCTTCATCGTCTTCATCATCATCATCACCGTTACCGCCTTCATCATCATCACTATCTTCATCATCACCGTCACTGCTGTTGATAATTAGTGAAGTGTTTGTGTCAAGTAATCCATTAAGTAGCCTGGCAGTAATAAACTTTTGGTAACGAGGAGGAGGAGGAGGAGGAGGACTAAGATGGATGGAAGACGAAAACTATTGTGCTGGAAGATAAGGGAAAAAAGTGCAAGATGAGGAAGAAGGGGAGGAGGAGGAGGGGGAGGAGGAGGAGGGGGAGGAGGGGGAAGGGGGAGGCGGAGGAACGCGAATAGGGGTGTCTTGTTTACGTAATAGAGCGAGGCTTATGGTGGCTGGCAGGAGGAGGAGGAGGAGGAGGAGAGGGATAGCAAGAGGAGGAAGAGCAGTGAAAGGCCATGAGGAGAGTGGAAGTGGAGGAAAAAACGAAGGAAGAAAGGATATGAAGAGGAGGAAAAAAGAGAGAGAGAGAGAGAGAGAGAGAGAGAGAGAGAGAGAGAGAGAGAGAGAGAGAGAGAGAGAGAGAGAGAGAAGAGGAGTTGGAGGAGGAGGAGGAGAGGAGTGGTTTGAATGACTGGCGCAAGACAAGGCAAGCGAAGGCAGACGGAAGAGGAGGAGGAGGAGGAGGAGGAGGAGGGGGAGGGGGAGGGGGAGGAGGAGTGCCGAAGCGTTGAGAGGAGAAAAGGATGCGAGAAAAAGATGGAGAGAACGAACACAAGTAGTATTTTGTATTCTCTCTCTCTCTCTCTCTCTCTCTCTCTTTTAAGTGGTAGAGCCAGGGCGAGAGATGGATCAGATGGAGGAGAATGAATTTGTAAAGATAGAGATGAGAGAGAGAGAGAGAGAGAGAGAGAGAGAGAGAGAGAGAGAGAGAGAGAGAGAGAGAGAGAGAGAGAGAGAGAGAGAATTACTAAAGCCAAACCTTGCACTTAAGAAAATTAAATCCAGTGTCAGTTTAATTTTAGTTTGTGGCGACCCGCGAGCCTCTTCCTCCTCCTCCTCCTCCACGTCTTCCTTTTTTCCTCCTCTTCATATCCTTTCTTCTTTTTTTCTCCACTTCCACTTTCCTCCGTTTTCCCTCTCATTGTCTTTAACTCCTCCTCCTCCTCTTCCTCCTCCTCTTCTTCTGTTGTCAAAATCGTCGCTCCCGAGAAATTTGTTGACATGTAAGAGAGAGAGAGAGAGAGAGAGAGAGAGAGAGAGAGAGAGAGAGAGAGAGAGAGAGAGAGAGAGAGAGAGAGAGAGAGAGATCCTATTCCAAGCTAGGCCTAAACTTGTACAATTGTTGTTATTAGGGATTCGCAGAAGGAGTTACGAGGAGGAGGAGGAGGTGGAGGAGGAAAGGAGGAAGAGAGGGAGGAAGAGGACATGGAAAACAGTAATGCCAGAGTAGGGGAAAAAAATAGGCAAGTTGGAAGAGGAGGAAGAGGAAGAGGAGGAGAAGGAGGAGGAGGAAGGGCAGACTCTTATTGGTACTAAAACCCTTCCATTTCCCTTCACCCCTTACATTACATGCCGCCCCTAACCCCCCTTCATCCCTTTCCCTTCCATTATTCCCTTTTTTCCTTCCCCTATTCCCCTTCCCTTTTCCTTCCCTTTCTTTTTCCCCTTTCTCTTCCCCCTTTCCCTTTCTTTCCCTCTTTTTCACACACCCTTCCCTTTCTTTCCTCTCTCTCTCTTTCCCCCTTTCCCTACTTCCCTTCCTCCTTATTCATACCCCCTTTCCTTCCTCTCCTTTCCCTACTTCCCTTCCTCCTTATTCATACCCCCTTTCCTTTTCCTTCCCTTTCTTTCCTCTCTCTCCCCCTTTCTCTACTTCCCTTCCTCCTTATTCATACCCCCTTCCCTTTCTTTCCTCTCTCTTTCTTCCCCCTTCTCCTTCCCTTCCCTCTTATTCACACACCCTTCCCTTCCTTTCCCCTTTATTCACACTTTCTTCCTTCTTCTTTCCCTTTCTTTCCTCTCTCTCTCTCTTCCCCCTTCCCTTCCTTTCCCCCTTTTTCACTCCTCGTTCCCTATTCCTTTCCTCTTCTCCTTTTACAGTCCCTTCCCTTTCCCCTTCACTACCCATTTAAAACATTCCCTTCACTTTCTTAGCCTCCCAGTTAACACACCCATCACCCCTTCCCCTCCCTCACCCCTTCATTCCCCTTTCTCTCCCCCTTCACTCCCCCTCCATTCCCCCTTCAATCCTCAAATTCCCCTTGTCTCTCCTTCCCTTCCCTTACTCCCCTATTCATAACCCCCTCGCTCTTCCCCCATCCCCATAACTTTCCCTCCCCTTCAATCCAGACCCCTTCCCTTTACGTGACCTCCTATTCCCCACCTCCCTACCCATTAACACCCTTCCATTTCCCTTCATCTCCCCACTTCTTCCACCTTTCATTCCCCCCTTTCATCACCCCTTCACTCCAGTCCCCTTTCTACCCCCTTGACATCCACTCCCCCCCCTCTTTCCCAACCCCTTTTCGCCTCCCCCCCTGTCCCCTTCATTCCCCCTTCACCCCCTTCGGTCCCCTTCAGAGCACCCCCAGGAGGTCTTCTTCGCATATTTGATTCGCAAGTCTCATCCCATAGAGCGAAATAGCGTCTTTTTATACCCTCGTGTGTGTGTGTGTGTATGTGTGTGTGTATGTGTGTGTGTGTGTGTCTGTTAATAATACAATACAAACTTTATCCTTGCGAATTATACTTTATGATCTCAGCCTTTCTCTTTTTGTATATATAGTGAGAGAGAGAGAGAGAGAGGGAGAGGGAGAGGGAGGAAGGGAAGGAAAGGGTAATAGGTAAGGGAAAGAGAGGGGAGAGAGAGTGGGGGAGGGAAAGGAAGGGAGAGAGGGGATGAGAAAGAGAGGGAGGGGGAGATTTAGAATATGGAACCGTGCAAATACCAAACGGACCTGTCAATACGGAAGAAATGTATAGGCAAATATTACTTTCTATGGCTCGGACAGGGCGTTGAAAGAGGCGGGTATGGAGGAATGCAAGGAAAATGGGGCGAGGGAATGATGAAGCAGAGGAGAAATGAAAGGAAGGTTGTAGGAAAAAATAATCACGAAAGGGAAGTTTGCAGAGAAATATTTGATAGTATGTAAAGAAAGAATAAGAAATGTTAACTGGAAGGAAACTCGAGAAATGTATGTTGGAAAATAAATGAAGATGGGAAACGAAAAAAAATAGGAGTAAGACAAATTAGCGAGAAAAATTGAGAAAAGACGAGAAATGAAAGAAGAGAAGGAAAAGATGAGAAAAGATGTTAAAAATAAATGAAGATGGGAAAAGAAAGAAGAAAATAGAAGCAAGATAAATTAGCGAGAAAAATTGAGAAAAAACGAGAAATGAAAGAAGAGAAGGAAAAGATGAGAAAGTTGGTGATAAATGATAATTAAAGAAATCTGATCAAAAAGAGATAAATAAGAAAAACGAAACTGGGACAAAAAAAGAAGACAAATGAAGAAAAAGGGAGGAAAAAGAGGAATACACAAAACCGAAAAAACAGAATGGAACCAAAAATCAACAAAACCAAATACAAATAAAAAAGAGAGGAATATTTCATGAGTGGATGGAACGAAGACGGAGTAAGAAGAAGAGGAAGAGAAGAAAGAGGAGGAGGAGGAGGAGGAGAGAAAAGCAGCTTAGGCCTCTCCAAGTTAGTGTCTCCAAACTTTGCCCTGAAATTCACAGTTAGGGAGCCATACTTTAGTCCTTGGTCCCGAGAGAGAGAGAGAGAGAGAGAGAGAGAGAGAGAGAGAGAGAGAGAGAGAGAGAGAGAGAGAGAGAGAGAGAGAGAGAGAGAGAGAGAGAGAGAGAGAGAGAGAGAGAGAGAGAGAGAGAGAGAGAGGATAATGTCACAAAGATAAATAGATAGAGAGATTGATTGATTAAATGCTAGATAGATTGATGGGTATGTAGGTAGGTATGGAGAGAGAGAGAGAGAGAGAGAGAGAGAGAGAGAGAGAGAGAGAGAGAGAGAGAGAGAGAGAGAGAGAGAGAGAGAGAGAGAGAGAGAGAGAGAGAGAGAGAATGTCATATTAATAAATAGATATATAAATGCTAGATAGATTGATGGGTATGTAGGTAGGTATGGAGAGAGAGAGAGAGAGAGAGAGAGAGAGAGAGAGAGAGAGAGAGAGAGAGAGAGAGAGAGAGAGAGAGAGAGAGAGAGAGAGAGAGAGAGTTGGAATGAATCTGTGTGTATTTAATTTGACAAAGCCCTTTTTCTGTATGTATGTATTAAAATTTATTCATCCTCCACTCCATTCCGCCATTCGTCTTCATATATCTTACTTTCTCTTTTTTTGTATAGTCAAGTGAGGAGGAAGGGAGGGCAGAGGTCGTAGTAGTAGTAGTAGTAGTAAAGTTTTTGTAGGTGTGGTAGTGACAGGTCAAGTGGTGATGAGTGGTGATGCTTGGATGGTGTTAGAATAGTGGTGATGATGGTGGTGATGAAGCAACACGCTAACAAACGTTGGTATAGGTGATGGTGAGTAGGTGATAGTGGTAGGTGGTGGTGATGGTGGTGGTGATGGTTAAGGACAACGCTGTATATGGTGATTGCAGTGGTGGTGGTGGTGGTGGTGGTGATGATGGGGAGAGGTATAGTGGTGGTGATGAGAGTGGTGGTGGTGGTGGTGGTACTGTTGGTGTTGATTAGCCTGGCCACGCATCGGTCAATGGGCTCTGTTGATGAAGTATTCATTTGGTAAATCACATTTGAGAGCGTCGAAAAATGGCTACCTTTATTGAGAGAGAGAGAGAGAGAGAGAGAGAGAGAGAGAGAGAGAGAGAGAGAGAGAGAGAAGCAATAGTCATATAAATAAACCTGGATATAAAGGTAGAGAGAGAGAGAGAGAGAGAGAGAGAGAGAGAGAGAGAGAGAGAGAGAGAGAGAGAGAGAGAGAGAGAGAGAGCGCAATAGTCATATAAATAAATAGGTATATAAACAGGTAGATTGAAGGTATACAGAGAGAGAGAGAGAGAGAGAGAGAGAGAGAGAGAGAGAGAGAGAGAGAGAGAGAGAGAGAGAGAGAGAGAGAGAGAGAGAGAGAGAGAGAGAGAGAGAGAGAGACGCCGGGAGATAATTTGTTTGTTTTTAAGTTTGCAGGAACATCATTAGTCCATCAAAAAATTAATGGCTGACTTAATTTGATTTTCTATTTTGCGACGACTTCAGGAAACTCGAAGGAAGCGGCGAGGCGGTTGTTGTTGTTGTAGTTGGTGGTGGTGGTGATGGTGGTAGTGGTGATGGTGGTGTTCTTCCTCTCTACGATTGGTATTTTCATTATTACTCAGCTCTTCTTTCTTCCTTATTTCCCTTCTACTCCTCCTTTTCCTCCTCCTCTTCCTCTTCTTTTTTCCCTCATTAACTTTCTTATTTTAACTCTTCCATCTCCTCTTTCTTTTAAACATTTTTACTAAACCTCCTCCTCCTCCTCCTCCTCCTCCTCCTCTCATCCTCCTCATCCTTTCACCATTTTCATCTCCTCTTTTACCTCATTTTCCTTTTCCTTTTAAACCTTTTCACTAAACCTCTCCTTCCTCCTCCTCCTTCAGCTCGCCAGTCCTCTTCTTCCTCCTCCTCCTCTTCATCTCCTCCTCCTGTAAGTGATTCCCTGAACTTGTCTCTGAGTCGCGTTAAGTTGCCGAGGGACGAGAAGAAGCTGACGGGAAGTTGGTGGAGGAGGAGGAGGAGGAGGAGGAAGAGGAAGAAGAGATAGGAGGAGGAGGTGTTTGTAGTGGTGGTGGTGTTGGTGCTTCTGGTGTCAACTCTGCGGTGTTGGGTGGAGGTGAGTGTCAGGGTGTCTCTCCTCCTCCTCCTCCTCCCACTACCTCTTCCGTGTCTGGGGAGAGAAGAAGGGGTACACTGCGTCACTCTTTCTCTCATTCTCTCTCTCTCTCTCTCTCTCTTTGCGACTGGTAAAAGAAAACGTTAGTATGTGAAGGAAAAGATGTGAGATGAGGAGACATATGATAAGGCTTTCGGGGAGAAGAGGAGTGATGTGATGAGAAAACGTTGGTCTGGGAGGGGACGAAAACGTTTTAATGTGAGGTTAGTCATATGTTTTATTATCAGAAAACATTAATGCTTGACAGTAAACGTTGGTAGCTATATGAAAACATTGGTCTGGGAGGGGACAAAAACGTTTCAGTGAGAGGTTAGCCACGTGTTTTAGTATAAAAAAAAAAACATTAATGCTTGAGAGTAAACGTTTAGTATATGAAAAAAAAAATTGGTGTGGTATAAAAATTGTTTCGGAGGAAAATAAACGTTAGATAAAAGAAAAAAAACGTTAGAATGTGAGGTTAGCGACGTTTTTTAAGATCTGAAAACGTTAAAGCAAACGCAAACAAACGTTGGTATAGATAAAAAAAAGTTAGCATAGGACGTAGGTAAAAAATGTTAGCTGATAACGAAAAAGAAAACCGTTGATGAAGAAGCAAAAACGTTGATGTAGAAGAAAACGTTGGCATTGAGTCGTACAAAAAAAAGTTAAAAAAAAGATGAAAATGTGTTGTCGAAATTTTTTAAAAAGTGTATGATGAAATGTTTTAGTTTAATGATATATACGAAAAAAAAATATCTTGTCTGTCTGGCTTGCAAGGAAAAAATAAAAAGGAAGCAGAATTGTGAAACACGTGGAAAATGTTCTCTAATTAAGACCTGGAATAAAGGGTTCAGAGAGAGAGAGAGAGAGAGAGAGAGAGAGAGAGAGAGAGAGAGAGAGAGAGAGAGAGAGAGAGAAAAGAGAAGAAGAAAAAGAAAAAGAAGACATAAGAGAACAGGAAGAAAAAGGTGAAGACAAAATAAAATAAAAGAATAGGGAGAGAGAGAGAGAGAGAGAGAGAGAGAGAGAGAGAGAGAGAGAGAGAGAGAGAGAGAGAGAGAGAGAGAGAGAGAGAGAGAGAGAGAGAGAGAGAGAGAGAGAGAGAGAGAGAGAAGGGGGTGAGGAGGGGGTCTAACAAGCCTGCTAAGCCCTCCAGTCCTGTCCATTGTGCGTTACGAAATGCTTAACTTCGTTACACTTTCATTTTTTCCTTTGTACCTGACGTAGGAGTTGCCTGGAGGAGGGAGGGAAGGGAGAGGGAGAGAGGAGGAGGGAGGGAGAGGAAAAGAGTGGGAAGAAAGAGAGGGAAGGGAAGGAGGCAGAACTGAGGAGGAAGGAACAGGAGATAAGTAGGGAGCATACTGAGAGAGAGAGAGAGAGAGAGAGAGAGAGAGAGAGAGAGAGAGAGGAAGACAAAGGTAGTGGAGGAGGTAGGGAAGAGGAGGGACAAGAGGAAGGAAGAATTAAAGAGGAGAGAACTGGAGAAAGGATACGGAAGGAGTGAGGGAGAAGGAGAAGTAGTAAAGACAAAGATAGAAAAGAAAGATAAAGATAAAGAGGAGAAGGAGGAGGAGGAAGGAAGAACAGTAAAGGAGGAAATAGATGATAAGTGGGAAGGAGAATGAAGGTGTGAAGGATATGAGGTAATAAAGAAGGTAGTAAAGAGGAGGAATAAGAGAAAGAAGGAACCAAAGAAGAGATAATAGGAGAAAAATAGAAAGGCAACAAAAGGGAAAGAGGAAGAAGAGAAAGACAAAGGAGAGGCAAGGAGGTGAACGGAAGAGGAAGAGGAATGAGATGACAAAAAAAGAGTAATTCGACGAGGAGGAGGAGGAGGAGGAGGAGGAGGAGGAGGAAAGATTAAGTAGGTTGAAATGGAGGAATGAAGACAGAGAGATGGAGATGAGAGGAATGATGGAGGAGTGGAGGAGGAAAGGAGATGAGGAAACGCAAGAAATGATGGAGGAGAGAGAAAAGGAGCCTAGACGAATAAAGGAAGTAATAAATTAAGTGAATAATGGAATAAGAAGAAAAGGATAGAGAGGCGAAAGGAAAGAGGAAGGAGAGGAGGAATTATATAACGGAAGAAAGAAAAGGAGTCTAGATTGAAGGAAAGAAGAAAGGAAAAGAGAAAATGGAATAATGGAGAAGGAAAAAAAGGAGAGAACGGGGTGAAAAGAAGAAAAGAAAGAAGGAATTGAATAAAAGAGAAGGAAGGAAGGATGAAAGAAAGGTGTTGAATGATGGAAGAGGAAGAAAAGGAAAGAAGGCGAAAGGAGAAAGACTAAAGTGTTGATAAACAGGGAAAAGGAAGAAAAGGGAGATTATTATAGGAAGAAAAGAAAGAGAGACGAAAGGAGGAAGACTGAAGGATTAATAGAGAGAGAAAGGGAGGGAAAAGGAAAAAAGGAAGGAAAAAAGAAAAAGAGGCGAAAGGAGGAAGGTTGAAGGATTAACAGATAGGGAAAGGGAGGGAGAAGGAGATAAAGGAAGGAAAGGAGAAGAGAAAGAGGCGAAAGGAGGAAGATTGAAGGATTGATGGATAAGGAAAGGGAGGGAAAAGGAGAAAGGGAGGAATAGAATGATGGAAGACGAAGAAAAAGAAAGAGGGAAAAGGAAGAAGATTGAAGGATTGATGGATAAGGAAGGTGAGGAAAAGGGAGGGAAAGGGAGGAAGGGAGTGAAAGGGTAAGGGAGTCTAACCCAAAGTGACGTTTTAATGGTACCGAGTGTAGAAACTTCTCTCCCTTAGTCTGTTTGTCTGTTTTTTTCTCTCCCTTCTCCCTCCCTCCCTGTATCCGTCCAGTCTCTCCCTGCCTCTCTTCCTCCTCCTCCTTTCTCCTCCTCTTTTCCTCTCCTTCCCTTCCTCTCCCTCACACTATTATTCTCCCTTGCTCTACCTCTCTTCATTCTCTCCCTTCCTCAATGTCTATCCTCTTTCTGACCTCCTTTTCCCTTCTCTTTTTTTCTTTTTTCTCCTCTCTCTCTCTCTCTCACCCTTGCGTCCGTGTCCTGTACCTGTTCCACTCCTTCGCGACCTTGACCTCTTTGACCTCTTACGTGTGACCCTTAAGTGAGGTATTGTGGCCCGTTGTGACCCTCTTTGACCTCCTCCCTTCCTCTTCCTCCTCCTCCTCCTCTTCCTCCTCCTCCTCCTCCTCCTCCCCGTCCTCCTCCTCCTCCTCCTCCTGTGTGGTTTGTTATGGAAATGTATGTCTCGTTGCATTGTGTTGTGTTGGGAGTCTCAGCTGTTTTTTTTTTGTTGTTGTTGTTTTTTGTTTATGTCGTTCTTGTCTTTTTCCCTTTCTTGTTTTCTTTGATATTTTTCTCTTATTCTCGTCTTTCTCCTTTTGTTGTCTTGTTACCGTTTTTTTATTTTATTTTTGTTTTTAGTATTCCTGTTTTCCCTTCATTTTTATTTATTGTATTCTCGTTTTATTTCCGCAGTTTTCTTTTTTGTTTTGGGTGATAGTGATTTTTTTTTTTTACTCCGTTCTTCCTCCTCCTCCATTACGATTTTTTTGCTTTTTTTTTTTTAGTTTGTTGCTCAGATTATTCTCTTCCTGTATTTATTTTCTTTTTTGTCTTCCTGTTCGTGTTTTGTGGTTCTTCAGCTTTTCCTCCATTTTTTTCTTTCCTTTTTTCCTTTTGTCCTGTTATTATCGTTATTATCCGCATCTTCCTCCTCCTCTTTCTCCTACTTAACCTCCTCCTCAACCTTCTCCTCTTCCTCCATTTTCCTTCTATTCCCTCCACTATCCCTCCACCTCTTAACGGCTTTACCCTTCCACCTTTCACCACCACCACCACCTCCTCCTCCTCCTCCTCCTCCTCCTCCTCCTCCCTCATTACCATTTGAAGGGAAGGGGCAAGAGAGAGAGAGAGAGAGAGAGAGAGAGAGAGAGAGAGAGAGAGAGAGAGAGAGAGAGAGAGAGAGAGAGAGAGAGAGAGAGAGAGAGAGAGAGAGAGAGAGAGAGAGAGAGAGAGAGAGAGAGAGACGGATGTGAAAGTACAGAGGACAGGAGGAAGGAAGGGAAGTTAGAAAGTAAAGAGGAAGAGGGAGAGTAGAAGAAAAGTAAAAAAGGATAGGAAGATTAACATGGATGAAGAGATACAATAAGGAAGGATTGGAGGGAGGGAGGAAAATAAAGAAGGAAGGGAGAGAAGGAGGAAAAGTAGAACAAAAGTAGAGAAGGATAGGAAGAACATGGATGAAGATATACAGGAAGAAGGAAGAAAGTTAGTTAGGGAAGGTTTTGGAAAGGAGAGATGGAGGTTAAGAGAGAATAGGAGGGAAGGTGAGATGAAGCGAGGGGAGGGAAGGGAGATAACTGATGCAGCCTCCGACCTGTAGCATCCCAGAATCATTGACTGCACATGTATTTGACGTCTCAGGTAATACAGGTGGAGAGAGAGAGAGAGAGAGAGAGAGAGAGAGAGAGAGAGAGAGAGAGAGAGAGAGAGAGAGAGAGAGAGAGAGAGAGAATGAAAAGAAAAAAAGAAACTAGAGAAAGACAAATTAAAAGGAAGAAAGAAGAAAGGAAAGAAAGAAGGAAAGAAATAGAAAAAAAAGGAGAGAGAGAGAGAGAGAGAGAGAGAGAGAGAGAGAGAGAGAGAGAGAGAGAGAGAGAGAGAGAGAGAGAGAGAGAGAGAGAGAGAGAGAGAGAGAGAGAGAGAGAGAGAGAGAGAGAGAGAGAGAGAGAGAGAGAGAGAGTTTTCCTGGTCATGATTTTACGAGTTTGTTATTGCGAGTTATCACTTCATCAACGTTTTTCTTTCTTCAATTATCGTTTGATCTCTGTTTTATGTCCTTCGTTTTATATATATATTTTTATTCTTTTATATTTTTTTTTAGCTTTCTCTTTTAACCGTTTTTCGCGCTCTATTTTTTTTTTTTTGTGTGTTCCTCATGTTCTATTTCTTTAATTACTTTGTTTTTATTATTATTTGTTTCTTCATCTTCAGTTATTAATTTTCTTGCCGTTCTTAGATTTTTTTTTTCTTTCTGTAATTTTTTTCTTCCTCACTTTCTACTTTTTTTGTAATGACTTTTTCATAGTTTTTTTTTTTACGTTTTCGTCCTCATTTATTTATTTTCTTTCGATCTTTTTATTTTTCTATGTTTTTCGTTTTTTTATTTTGTTCATTTTTACTTTATTCTCACTATACTTAACTTTTACTTCATTTCCTCAACATCATTTTATTTATATATTTTTCACCTTCAGTTTCTTTGCTTGATTATTTTCCTTAAGTTTTCCATTATTTTTATTTATTTTTACTTAACTTTTACTTCATTTTTACTTTATTTATACTCTATTTTTGTCTCCCCATTTATTTTCTTTTTCTTTCATTTCTCTGCAGTTCATTAGGGCGGATAAAGATGAACCAATTAAAGTTATTCGAGAAGTTTCCACGCTCATTCTCTTCTGTTTTTGCCTGATCGTCTTTGTCTCTCTCTCTCTCTCTCTCTCTCTCTCTCTCTCTCTCTCTCTCTCTCTCTCTCTCTCTCTCTCTCTCATTTCTCGCCTTGTTTCTGTGTTTTTAAATTGTTTGAGTCTCGTAAAATTAATTGCATTTACGTAAACATGGAAGAAGGAGCAGGAGGAGGAGCAGGAGGAGGAGGAGGAGGAGGAGGAGGAGGAGGGGGGGGGGTCAAATGGATGAAGGGAAGGGGGAGTTAATTGAGAAGCGTTGGATTTGGCTATTAGAGATGAAGGAGGAGAATGGACAATAGGAGGAGGAGGAGGAGGAAGAGGAGGAGAAGAGAGAGAGAGAGAGAGAGAGAGAGAGAGAGAGAGAGAGAGAGAGAGAGAGAGAGAGAGAGAGAGAGAGAGAGAGAGAGAGAGTTAATTAAAGAAAGTATGTACGTGTAATCCGTTTTATGTCCGTGTATAACTTTGACAAAACAAGTTGTTGAGAAGACACGTGAGAGAGAGAGAGAGAGAGAGAGAGAGAGAGAGAGAGAGAGAGAGAGAGAGAGAGAGAGAGAGAGAGAAGAGAGAGAGAAGAGAGAGAGAAGAGAGAGAGAACATAACCGTAAATTTAAATAAACAAAGAGAAGGAAGAACCAGAGGAGAAAGGGAAGTAGGGAGAGGAAGAGGAATAACAAGGTGGACGAATAGGAGGAGCAGAAGGAGGAGGAAGAAGAAGAAGAAGAAGAAGAAGAAGGAGAAAATGTTGAAGGAAAGACAAAAGTAAACAAACACTTCATTAAGAAAATTATACAAAAACAAACAATATATAAAAACAACTGGAAAAACACACTTATGGACACTATCTTAAATAAACAAATAAGCATGAAATAAAGCAATAGATAAAATAACTTGAGTAAAAAGTAAGGATAAGAAAAAAAAAACAAGACAAGTAAGTGTTTGTTCGTGTGTGTGTGAATCCCAGCAAAATGATTAGATCCCAAGGTGATGATGGTGATGATGATGGTGATGGTGATGGTGATGGTGATGATGATGATGGTGATGATGATGATGATGGTGATGATGTTGATGGTAATGTCTTCTTTTTCTTCTACTTGTTTTCCGTTCCCTTCCTCTTTCTCCTGTTTCCTTTCTCTTTGATTCCTCCTTCTCTTCCTCTTCTTCCTTTTTCGCCTCCTGTTTCCCTTCCTCCTGTCTCCTCCACTGCCTTTTCTTCCCTTTTCCTTCTTATTTCTTCCTCTTCCTCTTCCTTTTTCGCCTCCTGTTTCCCTTCCTCCTGTCTCCTCCTCTTCCTATTCTTCCTTTTTCCTTCCTATTTTCTCCTCTTCCTTTTCACCATCTTTTCCCTTCTTCTTTCCTTTCCTTCCTCTTCTTCCTCTTCCTCATCCCGTTTCCCTTCCTCTTTTTTTCCTCCCTAAAGCGGCGTTGTTGGCACTTCGGGAAGGTTGCCACGTGACTCAAGGGGAATTCCGGGAGAGAGAGAGAGAGAGAGAGAGAGAGAGAGAGAGAGAGAGATTAAACAAGGGAAAGATGGTGATAAAGAGGGAGAGAATGAGAGACAAGGAGGAGAGAGAGAGAGAGAGAGAGAGAGAGAGAGAGAGAGAGAGAGAGAGTCATGTATTTGATGGCAATGATTAAATGTTTGATGTCCTTTAAATTTAGCCCAAAATGATGATATCTGTGAAAGGTTAATCTCTCTCTCTCTCTCTCTCTCTCTCTCTCTCTCTCAACTAAATAAAAATGCAAAACAAGAACTGGGAAATTAAAGAAGGGAAAAAAAAAGAGAGAGCGCGCCCTTCATTTAACTCCCCTTCTTCCCGGCCCCTTCAAGAGTTCCATCACCATCATCACCATCATCATCGTCATCATCATCAAAGGCCTGACAGAAGTTTGTGAATATGCAAAGTGGAGCAGTTGGAAATATGACAAAGAAGAGTGGATGGAGGAGAAGACTGAGGGAGGGAAGGAAAGAGGAAAAGGAGAGAGGGATAGAGAAGGGAGGAAGGGAAGAAGGGAAGGCAGGGTAGGTAGGAAGGAGGAAGAAGGGGAGGGAGAGAGAACAAGGAAACGAAAACTGGGGGGGAGGAATAGAGAACAGGATGAGATGGAGGAAAAAAAAACAGGATTGAGGGAGAGAACAGGATTGAGGGAGAGAACTCATTGGAGGGAGATAACTGTGTAAAGGGAGAGAATTGGAAGGATGAAAAGAGAGAGAGAGAGAGAGAGAGAGAGAGAGAGAGAGAGAGAGAGAGAGAGAGAGAGAGAGAGAGAGAGAGAGAGAGAGAGAGAGAGAGAGAGAGAGAGAGAGAGAGAGAGAGAGAGAGAGAGAGATGGAGAGATGGAGAGAAAATTAATCAGAGGAAGGTAGAGGAAAATATGAATAATAGTAGAAAGAATTAGTTTATAAGTCAAGGGTAATCAGAGTGAGTGAGTGAAAGAGTGTGTGCGTGTGTGGGTGTGAGCGTGGGCGAGGTGAGGAAAGAGTGGAGTGAGAATGGGCGGTGAGTCACGTGCGTGTGTAGGCGTCTCGATGTTCATGTTCACCCTGACATTTTCTCTCCCACTCTCCTGTTATGACTACTACTACTACTACTACTACTACTACTACTACTATTGATATTAACTTACATCTACATTCATTCTTATTCTTGGATTTTTATTTTTTTATTTTTTTATTTTTGCATCTTCCTTTTTTTTTTTTCTCGTTAACTTCTATACAGTTCAATTAAGTGGATAAACATGAACCAATTTTAAAGTTACTACCAAATTTTCACTCTAATTCTTGTCTGTTTTTTGTCTGCTTCTTTGTCCTTTTGTCTCTACTACTACTACTACTACTACTACTACTACTACTACTAACGCTACCACTATCTAACTTTAACACTTCCACCTTTCCATCTACAAAAACAACAACAACAAAACAATAACAAACAACAACAACAACAGCAGGAGCACATTCCCCTCGCGTTTGTTTCCCTCTCTCATAACTTCGGAGTAAAAAAAAAAATCATGCTTAAGGGGAAAACGCACACACGAAGGGGAAGATTTAAGGGTTAACGTGACGCCTAAGGGGAGGAGGAGGAGGAAGAGGAGGAGGAGGAGGAGGAGGCGTTGCTCTTTCCCCTTCCCTTCCTCCTCGTTTCCCTTCCTTACCTTCCTCTCTCCGTCTACTCCTTCCTCCTCCCGTTCAAAAATAATACTTTCCTCTTTTAACTCTTTCCTTTTCTACTTTCCTTCCTTTTCATCATTACCCATTTTCCTTCCTCTGCCATCTTCCCCTTTTTCCTTCCTCTCTTCTTCCTCTTTTTCCTTCCTCTGCCTTGCTTCCCCTTTTTTCCTTCCTCTGTCTTCTTCCTCTTTTTCCTTCCTTTTCTCTTTTTTTCCCTTCCTCTACCTTCTTTCCCATTTTCTTCCTCTTCCCTCTTTATCAGTTTTACTTTCCCCCCTTCCCTTCTTAACTTTCCCCTTCCTCCTCTTTTTTCCTTTTTTCTTTGCTGTTGATATTTTTTTACTTTCCTCCTCCCTCTTTCACCCTTTCTTTGTTTTCCTTCCTCTTCCCTTCTTCCTCTTTCCTTTCCTCTTCCCCTTCATGAATTATTTCCTCTCCTCCTCCACTTCTTATCTCTTTCCCTCTGTTTCCCTTCCTCTTTCTCCTCCTCCTTCCCTTCCTCTTCCGCTGCATGAATTCTTACATTTCTTCCTCTCTTTCTGTTTTCCTTATTCCTCTTCCCTTTATTATTTTTTCTTTTCTTTTTTTACTCATATTTTCCTTCGATATAAACGTTTTTGCATTTACTTTCCTAGTTTTCCTAATTTTCTTTTGACCACGTTACAATAATTTCCTTTGTTTTTTTTTATATTTTTTCATTGTATTTTCTGGATGTTTTTATTAGTTTGTTTTTCAGCGTTCAGATAATTTTTCTTCCCTCAAGCATTTTTTTTTTTATAATTGTTTTTCAGTTTGTTTTTGCATTTTTTTTTTCTCATCTTTTTTTTCCCGTCTTCCTTTTCTGTGCACCTATTTTCAAACACTCTCTCTCTCTCTCTCTCTCTCTCTCTCTCTCTCTCTCTCTCTCTCTCTCTCTCTCTCTCTCTCTCTCTCTCTCTCTCCTGGGTATTATGGAACACGCAATGGTTAAAAAAGATGGAGGAGGAGGAGGAGGAGGTAGAGGAGGAGGAGGAGATAAGTCTTGTTCTACTCCTCGTGTGTCTTGTTAACGACCCACAAAACACACACACACACACACACACACACACACACACACACACACACACACTTCATTATCCTCACAAGGGGGCGAATCTCCCCTCGTTATGTTTACTTAATATGCTTCCACATTTAATTTTGCGATGCTTATGAGGAGGAGGAGGAAGAGGAGGAGGAAGATAAAGAGGAAATTAGTATAAAATTAGGATTAGTACTAGTGGTTGTAAAGGAAAGAAAGAAAGAGGAGGAGGAGGAGGAGGAGGAGGAGGAGGAGGAGGAGGAGGAGGAGGAGGAGGAGGAGGAGGAGGAAGAAAAAGAAGATGAAGATAATGAAGAAGAAGAAGAAGAAGAAAAGAACATGATGAGGATGATAAAGGTGATAAATTAAGAATAGAAGAAGGAGGGAAATGAGAAAAAAGAAGAGGAGAAGAAGAACTGAAGAGAGGAAGGAAAGCAGGGCAAACTGGAAGAAGAAAAAATACAATAAAAAAGAAGAACAAACAGAAGAAAGATGAGGAGGAGGAGGATGATAATGAAGAGCAGTAGAGGAGGAGGAAGAGGAGGAGAAAGGAGTACCAAGAATTATACCTGCTTAAAAGGGAGACTAATGACCCCACAATACCTGTTTTACGTTATTAATGGCTCGTAATTACAGGTGAGGGCCGCGAGATCTGTCCTAATGACCTTATTGCTAGAGTTTTGTTTAGCGCACCTGGAGAGAGAGAGAGAGAGAGAGAGAGAGAGAGAGAGAGAGAGAGAGAGAGAGAGAGAGAGAGAGAGAGAGAGAGAGAGAGAGAGAGAGAGAGAGAGAGAGAGAGATTTTTTTTCTCTCCGTGTTATGTTAGTTTCCACGTGAGGAGAGAACTCTTATACCTACATTACCTCCCTTTCCTCCTCCTCCTCCTCCTCCTCCTCCTCCTCTTCCTTTCTCTTCCTCTACCTCCTCTTGAAAAAACAACACATTAGCTCACTTTTCACGCCGCGTTTCCTCCTCCTCCTCTTCCTCCTCCCCCTTTCTCTCTCTGTGTGTGTGTGTGTGTGTGTGTGTGTGTGTGTGTGTGTGTGTGTGTGTGTGTGTTCGTTTATTTGTACGTACACGCCACCGCCAGTCCTTTATTGCGTAAATTAAATAAAACCAACTAATTTGCACACAGTTAACAGACATTTAGCGTTTTAAAACTCGCTGGAAATGCCCGGCTTTTTTGTGACATGTTGATATTCATAACAAAATAATAGTGATAATAATAATACTCATACTCCCGCGGCGCGCTGAATATTATCATGCAAATGGTTTAATTGTAATGTGTTGAGTGTGTTATGCGCTGGGCTGTGTGTGTGTGTGTGTGTGTGTGTGTGTGTTGTGCTGTGTCGTTTAATATGTCTCATTTTGCTATTTATGTATTTGATTGTTGTTGTATTTCCTTTGTATGTTGTGTTGTGTCGTTTAATAATTGGCTTCTTTTCTCCTCTCTTCTCTCTATTCCTTCAGTTCTTCTTCTCTCCTCCTATCTCTTCTTCCCCTCTTTCTCTCTATCCCTTCTCCTATCTCCTCTTCCTCTCTTCCAATATCCCTTCCCTATTTATCACTTTCGTGTGTTGTCGTTTAATATTTGTCTTCTTTTGTTATTTATTTATTTTGTTGTTCTTGTATTTCCTGTGTGTGTTGTGTTGTGTCGTTTAATATTTGTCTTCTTTTGCTATTTATTTTTCCTTTGTTTATTTTGTTTGTGTTGTATTTTTTTTTTTTTATTGATCCTTTTTTTTTTTTCTTCGTTCTCATTATTGTTGTCACGTCGTTTGAGGTTAGTCTTCTTTTTTCTTTGTTATTCATTTGTTATTGTTGTTTTTACTCTTCTCTTTTTTTGGTTCTTCTTTTTATTATTATTATTCTTTATCTTTTTCCTCCTGCTCTTTTCTTCTTATTGTTATTTCTATTATTGTCACGCCGTTCAAAATTAGGCTCTTTTTGTTGTTATCATATTTATTGTTATTGTTATTTTTCTCCCTATTCTTCTTCTACTTTCTTGTTTATTGTTACCACTTCTACCATTGCTACAACTACCACCACCATCAATACTTCTAACATCTCTCTACACTTAATTACAAGGCAACACGTATTTCTCTTCACCACACAGTACACACACATTCACCATCGGGGTTTAAGACAACATATATTTAGTCTTAAACCCACAAGCAGAGTCGGTCTTGCTATAGTATGTATCTTCAGGCTTCGTTAACGAGGAAGAAAGCTGCGATGTATGAGCGTCCTTCCGTAAGGTGTGTGTACGCAAACTGACTGTATAGCTCTGTGTACGTTAAGTGTCTCCTAACAACAAAATTTTAACGTAATAAACACAAACACAAGCGGCGAATTGCTTTCCAACTGCCCTCTTTCCCTTTCTATATATCTATCTATATTTATCTGTATGTCTGTCTGTCTATCTATCTACCTATCTATCTGTCTGTCTATCTATCTATCACTGGTATGTCAAGTATTTCTGTATATATAATGGTGTTTTCATCCAGGTATAAGGGTTTATGATCTTTTGGCAATGAAGTAATAACAATCATTTCTTGACCTTTTTTTTCTGGTCTTTCCTCCTCAGTTTCTTAAGTTTGGAATGTTTTAGTCTTCAGGTTAAGATTTTGCGGACCTGCTAGCCTTAAAGGTAGGGACTCTGCATGCATCTTGTCTATTCCTATTGACTTCTGATTAAGTCTTTTGCAATCAATGTTTTCGCTCCACAATACTACTCGTGATCACTTTTTATTCATTCACCTTCTGCCATCCGTCTTTAAAACTGTTTAACGTTACATTTAAACCTACAACCGTATTTGTATCAACTGAACAACTCTTAACAATGAAGAGGGCTACTATGAATGAATGTTTCCTTACTCAATGTAACATAATATAGGGTCTAATATCTGAGAGAACACAAATTTAGCACACGCAAAACACTTTTCCCAGAACACTGTAGTCTGCATTCTTAGACGCTTCCTGCTTTTGCATCAATAGTTTATAAAGGCCGAAAAAGAGATTCAACGCGTTCCCATGAGCGTTTTATTACGTTTATGTAGTAGTAGAATGGCCAAACTACTAGAAGGGTCATTAAATTACCCCTGTTAATGCCCAAAACTCCTACAAAAACCGTGTCAAATAAGTGTGCTTGGGCTCGAAAGGTTTAAGCATATAGTAGTTTGTCTTTGTAATAAGGAAGAAAGCCCCATGCAGGAACACTTTACTGAACGGTCTAACCACTTAAGCCTGTGTATTTAACGTCTTCAAAAACACGCACATACACAAGCACAGCAAACCTTTCCCACACTAGTCCCAGCCTTTGTGTCATATGAAGGGGAGAAAAAAAATAGCATTGCACGAAAACTTTCCTCAACGCTCTAAACTCTAAAGCGGTATATAGTTCACGTCTCAAAACACAAATAAACACGAGCAGAATAAACTTTTCCCATACAAGTTCTCGCCTTTGTGCTAATGAAGAGGAAAAAGAAATCCATTGCACGAACGCTTTGATAAACTCTCTAAACTCTACAGCAATATATATTTAGTCACACACACAAACACACACACTCACACACACAAGCAGAGCAAACTTTTCTCACTCTAGCCCCAGCCTTTGTTAATGAAGAGAAAAAAGAAACCACATTGCACGAACGCTTTACTAAACTCCCTCAACTCTAAACTCAAAAGCAATGTATCAATTAAACTTTAAAACTCATAAACAAGCAGACCAAACATTTCCCATACTAGTCTCAGCTTTTGTTTTAATGAAGAGGAAAAAGAAACACATTGCACGAACGCTTTTCTGAACTCCCTCAACTCTAAACCCAAAAGCAATGTATTAATTAAACTTTTAAAACTCATAAAAAAAGCAGACCAAACGTTTTCCATACTAGTCTCGGCTTTTGTTTTAATGAAGAGGAAAAAGAAATACATTGCACGAACGCTTTTCTGAACTCCCTCAACTCTAAACTCAAAAGCAATGTATCAATTAAACTTTTAAAGCTCATAAACAAGCAGACCAAACATTTCCCATACTAGTCTCGGCCTTTGTTTTAATGAAGAGGAGAAAGAACCCACATTGCACGAACGCTTTACCCAACGCCCTCAACTCTACAGCAATATATATTTAGCGTCTTAAACATACACATACATGCGGAACAGACCCCTTTGTAAGCCCCTCCCAGCGCCCTTCCCCCTCACCCTTGCAGCTGACCGCCTCCCCGAGACATTAAATGCACTGCGGAAGGGAAGAAGGGAAAATGTTAATGAAAAGGGTGGCGCGTCCCCTTCAGAGGAGCCGAGACGAGGGGAGAAGAGGAGAGGGGAAGAGGAGGGGAGGAAAGTAGGGGAGAAGAGGGAAGTGTAAAGTGTTTGGGTACAGAATGAGAGGAGGAGAGGAAGTGAGAGGGAAGGTAAGGAGGAAGTGAGAGGGAAGGAGTAAGAGGAGGAGGAAGTGTTGAAGGAGACTTGAGGAAACAGGATAAAATGGAAGGAAAAGAGAAGGAAGTGGAGAGACATTTGAATGCGGTGGCGAGCAAACAGAGAGAGAGAGAGAGAGAGAGAGAGAGAGAGAGAGAGAGAGAGATCTTTGATAGTATTTTCTTTTATATGTCTTCTTCCTTCTCCTCCTCTTCCTCCTCCTCCTCCCTTTCTTCCATCTCCTCTTTCTCCTCCTCTTCCTCCTCCTCCTCTTCTTTCTATTCGGTGGCAAGCAGCTTAGCGATCACCACCACCGCCAACAACAACAACAACACTATGACTATCACCACCACCACAACTACCACCACTATACCACCACCACAACTATACCACCACCACAACTATACCACCACCACAACTATACCACCACCACAACTATACCACCACCACCACTATACCACAACCACCACCACCACCACCACCACTGCAACCGCCGCCGCCTCCGCAATATTGCTTCCCCCGATGAATTTTTCTCGCAAATGACTTTCTGACTTTTGAAAGAGATCCAGTTCCCTTTTTTCTTTCGTCTTTTTCTTTTTCTTTTCCTTCCTCCTCCTACTCCTCCTCCTCGACCGCATCCTTTTCTTTTCGTCCTCTATCTTTCAAACTTTTTACTTGACGCTCCTTCTCCTGTTTTTTTTTTTTCCTCCTACTTCCTTTCCTCCATCTTATTCATTCTCCTCCTCCTCCATTTTTTCTTGTCTTTCTTCTTTCCTTAATATATATAGCATTCCTTTCTTCTTCTTCTTCTTCTTTTTCTTCGTTCTTGTTCTTTCCTTTCCAGCTTTTCGTTATTCTCTTTTCCTCCTACTTCTCTGTCACATCCTTCTGCTACTCTCCTCCTCCTCCTCCTCTGCCTTCATGTTATTAATAAATCATTCTTATGCTCATTATTCTATTTCTTCAACTTATTTTTTTCCTCCTCCTCTTCCTCCTCCTCCTCCTTCTTCTTCTTCATCTTCATCATCCTATTACGTCATTTTTATTCGTATTCTTCTTTTCCTCCTCCTCCTCCTCCCGCAGGGTATTGGAAGGTCTTCTGGCTGGAGGCAAAGTATTGTTTTCCTTTACAGTCTTGTCGTCGGAGATATTAAAAGCGACTCGCCCATAATTTTTGACTCGTGAAGGAGATGCTGTTCTGTTTTTGTTTTGTTTTGTGTTTGTCTTGTTGCTGTTTTTGTTTTGTGTTTGGTTGGTTTCGACGCGTTTCTTTTGTTTTCTTTGTATTTTCCTTTTTTTTTTTTTTTTTTTTGCTTCATATCTATTTTATTTCATCATTCCGTTCACCTATTCTCTCTTTATCCCACGAATCTGCATTATTTTTCACCTTCTTTCCTATCTCGTCACATTTTCGTATCATTAAAGAGGGAATCATAAGGTTCAGATCATACAAGCGGTACTCCCTGATACACGCATTACCTCAGTGCTCAAATCTTTCATCTTGGCGTTACGGGGGTTATGATTACCACCACCAACACCTCGCCGTAACACAAACTCCCGTACAATAACAAAGCCCACGTCACGGTCGCACGCACGCCTCGGGACACGGGCGAAGGGCAATGTATGGGGGGGGGTTACCCGGCGACATGTTTCGATGCGCGGTCACACGGCTTCGGATAATGACGTGTTTATGTTCCGAGCCGTGAAAGCGAAAGCGATGAGGTAATGCGAGACTGTTTGTCGAGAGGGGCGTGGAGAGGGAGGAGGAGGAGGAGGAGGAGGAGGAAACAGAGTGGAAGGTAGGGAAGAAGGGAATGGAAAGGAGATGGTTGGATAGGAGAATGGAAGGAGTAGGAAGGAGGGAGAAGGAAATAAGGGAAGAATGAGAGTAGGAAAGGGATGGAAAGAAGAAGGAAAGGGAGAGTGAAGGGTAGAAAAGGAGGGAAGAGGAGGAGAGAGAGAATGGAGGGTTGCAAGGATGGAAGAAAGAAGAAGTAGAGGTGGAAGGGAGGAAGAAAAGAGGAGAGAATGGAGGAACTGAAAGGGAGAAAGTCAGAGGGAGTAAAAGGGAGGGAAGAGGGCGGAGAAAATAGAGAATGGAGGGGTTGGAGGGAGAGAAGAGGAGGAGGAGGTGAGAGGGGGGTAAGAGAGAATAAAGGAAAGAGGAGGGAGGGAGGAGGGGAGAAAAAAGGGGGGTGGAAGAGGAGGAAAGAGAAGGGGGGGTGAAGGGAATACAAGGTTACAGAGGGAGGGAGAAGTGGATAATAAAGGGAGAGAGAGAATGGAGAGGAAAGGGAGGGAGAGAGAGAAAAGGGGGGCGGGGGGGGGGGCGTGTAATATAATACGTGTGAATAATGTTTTGCCGGCTTAGAAATTGTTTTTTTCCTTTTCTTTTTATTATTTTTTCCCCATTTTTCCTTCACATTTTTTGGTGTCGTAATAGTAAGGACATTAGATTTATTACTTTATACCCTTTTTCCTTTTTTTTTTTTTTTTTTTGCCGGCTAAGAATTTTTTTTTTCCTTATTATTTTTTCCCCATTTTTCCTTCACATTTTTTGGTGTCGTAATAGTAAGGACATTAGATTTATTACTTTACACCTTTTTTTTCCTTTTTTTTTTCCTTTTTGCGGGCACAGAATTGTTTTTTTTTTTTCCTTTTCTTTTACTGATTTTTTTTTAGTTTTTTCTTTTTTTTGTCGTAATAGTAGACATTAGATTTATTTATTTGCACTTTTTTTTTTTTTTTCATTTTTTGGTCCGGGTTACTTTACCATGATTAGATTGTTATATTTTCCTAACTATTTCCTTTCGTTTTTTTTTTTTTATATTCTTTTGGTTTATACTTTCTTGGGTCCTTAAGTGCAAAATAATTCAGTATTTTCTTCATTAATTCCTTTTCTTTTTCCTGTCATTTATCTTTTTTTGTGTGTATTTTGTTGCTTTTAACCGTGAATAGGAAAAAATATAATCAGGTTTAGTATTTTACCTCAATTTTTTCCCCGTTTTTATTCTTTTCACAGTTTTTCTTAATTTCCTTTGACGTTTGGCGTATTTAGAATATATATAATCAGGGAAATAGGAGAAGAGAATGGAGGGTTGCAAGGATGGAAGGAAGAAAAGGAGAGGTGGAAGGGAGGGAGTAAGGAGGAGAGAATGAAGGGACTAAAAGGAAGGGAGGTAGAGGGAGTAAGAGGGAGTTTTTATTTTACCTTATTCGTCCTGTCATGTTTCCTCTCACAGGTGTTAATAGTGTGTTCATTATTTTTCAGGTAAGGAAGAATGCCACGTGTTCACCTGTTCGCAGTCTTCATAAAGCCGGACAGGTAGAGTGCAGAGTATCTTTTCTTCCATATCATTAACCTTCATTCCCAGGTGTTCTTAACGTTCTATAGTAGGTTATATATTACATTCTTCACACACGTTAGGCTGCCAATACCTTCCCCTCTTCAGGCAGATAATAAGGGAGGGTAGGTGAAAGAGATAAAAGGGGGAGGTAGAGGGGAAGTGAAGGGATTAGGGAGGGCAGAGGCGATATATGGGAAAAGGTAGAGGAAGAAGGGAGAAAGAGGGAAGGTGGAAGAAGAGGGGAAGAGAAGTGGAAGAGGTAGGGAAGAGGAGATATAAAAGGAAAGGGAAAGAAGAAGGGGAGTATTTGAAGGTGAAGAAGGGAGAAGAAAAGGATAGAGAGAAAAGGGAGAAGGAAGTGGAAGAGTGGAGTTTAGGGCAAGTGAAGGGGTAAGGAAGAGGGAAATGAAAAGGAAGAGTCTTAAGATAGGTGAAGAAGGGAGAAAGAGGGAAGAAGGAGGTAGAGGAGAAGTGTCGATCTAAGTAAGGGAAGGGAGAGGAGAGTCTTAAGAAAGGTGAAGGGAAGAATAAGGAAGGGGGAGACGGAGGGCGGTAAGGGCGAAGGGAGTGGGTATCCAATTCATTAGTGGCCGCGTCAGGAGGGGGCCGTCCGTGAGTCCTGTGGGCGTACCGGCACGGCAGGTGAGGCTCCGTGTAGGGGAATTATCTAATCAGGGGCGTTGTCCACCTGCCCCTTCCTCCCCCCCCCCACCCACTCTGTTACCTGGTATAGCTGTCTTGGTATGGAGTCACGCCCCCTATTTCTCCCCCTTCTTCTTTTTCTCCTTCTTCTTCCCCTTCTTCTTCTTACTCTTCTTCTTCTTCTTCTCCCTCATTATCTCTACCGTTGCATAGAATTTTCTTGTTTTTCCTCTTTTATTTCTTCTTCTCCTTTCTCCTCTTCTTCCTTCATCTTTTCCTCTTCTTTTTTTTTTTGAGGGAGTATTTTTTATATATATTGTTTTTCCATTGGTCTTATTTTTCCTTTTATTATTTTTCTTTAGTTTTCCCTCAATCTCAATTTCACTGCTTCCCTCATTCTCAATTTTACTTCTTCCCTTATTCTCAATTTTACTTCTTCCCTCATTCTCAATTTTACTTCTTCCCTCATTCTCAATTTCACTTAATTTGATCTTACCTCCTTTCTATTGATTTTCGTGTGCTTTCTTTTGTTTTCCTGCCTCCTCCCTTCCTTCCTTTTTTCCTTCTTTCTTTCCTTCCTTCTATTAGTTTAACTCTCTCCTCTCTCATCCTTGTTTTCCCTCCTTCACCATCTCCTCTGTTTCTTGTTTCTCCTCCTCCTCTTTTTTATTTTATTTTTTCCTGTCTTCTCTTCGTTGTCATGATGCTTTCTCTTCCCTTTTTCGGCTTAGTGGTTATTGACCTGTCTTCTTTTTCTTCCTCCTCCTCCTCCTCCTCTTCCTCCACCTCTTCCTCCATTTCTTCCCTCATCCTTTCCGTCTTCCTCCTCTTCCATTCACATTTCTTCCTTCTTCCTTTCCATCCACCATTCTTTCTACTTCCCTCCTCCTCCTCCTCCTCCATCTGCACCTCTTCTCTCCTCCTTTTTCCTCCATAACCGCAAGTGCTTCCTCCTCCTCTTTTTCTTTATTTTTTTTTACCTCCGTGGAGATGATCCCTGAATATGTCTTTAATCACCTTCAACTACCTCCTCCTCCTCCTCCTCCTCCTCCTCCTCCTCCTCCTCCAGTTAAGCTCTCTCCTCCCGCACCACTTTTTTCTTCTTTATCTCCTCTTCATTCTCTTCCATCTTTTTCCTCCTCCTCCTCCTCCTCCTCCTTCTATAGACTTTTATATTAGTTTTTTTTTTTTTTACAAAGGACTTAAATACCTTCCCTCCCTCGCTCCTTTTCTGCTTCCTTTCCTCCCTCCTTAATCCCTTATCTCATTCGTGCCCTTCCTTTCTCCTCCCTGTTCCTTTTTTCCTCCCTCCTCCTCCTCCTCCGCTTATTATTATTCCTCCCCCTCCTCTCGTCTCAGAACACTTCAGTAAATATTTATAAACATTGATTTTTCCGCTCTTTGAAATCACCAAATGTTGCCAAAATCTTTACCCCTCAACGAGTTTACATTTAGTCAGTCCGTCCGTCAGTCAATCAGTTAGTCAGTTAGTTAGTCAGTCAGTCTTCATTTATCAAGTCAGTCAATGGTTAAGTTAGACTGTTATTTTGCTAGTCAATCTAATCGTCTGTTATTTAGTCAGTCAGTCACTCACTCAGTCAGTTTCTCAATCATTTCATATATTTAACCAGTCAACTCAGTCAATCGTATAGTATTCAATCAGTTATTTAGTTAGTCATAGTCAGTCTTGTTATTATTATTATTATTTTTTATTTTTTTTATTTATTTATTTATTTTTTTTGTTTGTTTGTTTTCCCCCATGGCGCCGGTAGGCTTTGATGGTAGGGCCTGATAGTTGGCCTCAGCCCATTGTGGCGCAGGGAAGTGTTTACAGTGGCGCCATCTTGCACTTAGTCAATCAATCAGTATTATTATGGCTTACAGGATAGTGTGTGGGACTGGAGGAGCGCATGGGTGATGGAGAGAGAGGGAGGGAGAGGAGGAAGGAGAAGGAGAAGGGGGGAAATACTCGGAAATTGACGTGTTTGCAGGAGCGTTGTGGAGTGTTTGTGTGTGGTGCTGGAGGAGGAGGAGGAGGAGGAGGAAGAGGTGGAGGAGATAGAGTGGTGGGGGAGGAAGACAGGCGGAGGACGTGAGAAAATTTGTGTGGGAGGAAGATGAGTGCTGGAAGAGAGGAGGAGGAGGAGAAGAAAGAGGAGGAGGAGGAGGAGGCGGAGAGGAGGAAATGAGAAAATAAGTGTCCTGAAGGAAGAAAAATACATTGGAGGAGGAGGAAGGCGAAGAAGAAGAAGAAGGAAGGAGGAGAGTGGAGATAAGCCTGGAGGAGGAGGAGGAGGAGTGAAGATGAGTGAGAATGAAAGGAGAGAACTTATACTAAAGACAGATAATTAGATGAAGAAGGAAGAGGAGGAGGAGGGGAAGGAGTGAAGGGTGAAGGAGATGAGTGATTGAGGTGTTGATGAGTGGAGGGCGAGATGGAGATGAGTGAATGAGAAGAAAAAAAACAAATATTAAAGACAGATATAAAAGAGGAGGAGGAAGAGGGAAAGGAGTGAAGGGTGAAGGAGATGAGTGATTGAGGAGGTGGAGATGAGTGATTGAGCAGGTGGAGATGAGTGGAGGAGCAGGTGGAGATGAGTGGAGGAGGAGGTGGAGTGGAGTGTGCGCCGCGTCTCGTTCAAATCTTCTTCGGCAGTCAATCCAACACACGTATTTACCTTGTTGATGGCCTGTCTACCCCTGGGACGAGAGAGAGAGAGAGAGAGAGAGAGAGAGAGAGAGAGAGAGAGAGAGAGAGAGAGAGAGAGAGAGAGAGAGAGGGGCGGGTTAACTCAATTCTTCAGTTTTCTTATTACCGGGAACTGAATGAAAAAAAATGTATTGCAAGTTCTTTTTAGTCTACCTTTCTCTACTCTTTTTTTTTTTTCTCCCTCATCTCAGTTTTCTTTATTCCCACCCCGTCCCTCCCACCTTAACTCCATATACTCCCCGCCTTTCTTTCCTCCCCATTCACTTCCTACTCCTTTCTTCTTGTATTCCCTCTTCTTTTTCTTGCTTCCTCCCCATCCTTTTCCCCTTCTCCCAATCATTTTCCAATTAATTTTATTCTCCCCAGTCACTCTCCACTCTCCACTTTCTCCCCATCAAGCTCCCCACTCCTAACATCTCCCCCCTTCCCACTCACTCCCCACTTATCCCACTCACTCCCCATTCATCCTCCCACTCATCTCCCCAGTCCCCCCCCCCCCACTCCGTCCCTCTCGCTGTCTCCCCAAACAAGTGGACTGATCGTAGGAAAACAGTCAGAGGGAGAGAAGTGATTCCAAGTTGGAGTGTGTAAATAAACCGGAGAAAGGAGACGAATTGGAGGAGGAGGAGGAGGAGGAGGGATGAGTTAGAAAGCGAAGGAGGAAAAGGAAGGGAGAAGAGAAGAAAGGAAAAAAGTGTCCAAAGTCTGGAGGAGGATAAGAAGAGGCACAGAAAGAGACGGAAATTGAGGAGGAGGAGGAGGAGGAGAAGGAGGAGGAAGAAGAGGAGGAGGAGGAGGAGGAGGAGGAGGAAGAGAAAACGGAGGTAAAACGAATAAAAGTTGGAGAGAGAGAGAGAGAGAGAGAGAGAGAGAGAGAGAGAGATTGAAAATAAGTAATATGTGCATGGAGGAGAAGAAGAGAGAGAGAGAGAGAGAGAGAGAGAGAGAGAGAGAGAGAGAGAGAGAGAGAGAGAGAGAGAGAGAGAGAGAGAGAGAGAGAGAGAGAGAGCAAGGGTTAAGATGACGGTAATGGGCCTTTTAGAGAAGACAGGAGGAGGTGACTGTCTCTTGAGATCGGCTGAAGAGGGGAACTGCTCCTGCTCCTCCTCCTCCTCCTCCTCATTCGTCCGCGTCTCATCATCTCTGCTCAGTCATATGTTCTCATTTCCTTTGGGTTTTATTTTATTAGTTTTCTCCATCTCGGTTTTTTTTTTTTTCTTCTTCCAGGTCTAATTATTTTACTTTTTTTTTGGGGTGGGGTTGTTGGACTTGTTATTATATATTTTGTTTGTTTTACTTCTTCCTTCCTTGATTACTTTCTTCAGACTTGTTAATATATTTTTCTTTACTCTTCTTCCTTTGAATTTTTTTTTCTTTCATTTTTATTTGGTCATTTCTTCATTCTTTCCTTCTTTGTTTTTTTCCATTCATTCCTCCTTCTTTTCTCTCTTCCTTTCTTTCTTTCTTTCTCTGTTTATTACCTTGTTCCTTTGTATTCTTTCTATCTGTTTCGTTCCTTCATTCCTTTGTTCCTTATTCCTGCCTTTCGTATTTTTTTTTTCTTTTTTTTTCATTCATCTCGTTATGTTTTTCTTCCCTCCTTTACTTCGTTTTCTATCATTCTCTATCATTTTCCTTCTTAATATCTGTTCCTTCTTTCACTTTCCTTTTTTTCATATTTTCCTTTCCATTTCTCTTGTTTTTCTCCATCTTTTTATTTTATTTTTTATCTTCTTTCCTTCTTTCTTGACCTCCTTCCACATCGCTCCTTTCATCCAAACTTTTCCTTTCCTTTCCCCTCTCACACCCTTCCATCGCCCTTCCCGCTCCCTCTTTCTTCCCCTTCAATATTTACAGTCTCCCCTTCCATTCCCGAGGCTTTTTTCCACTCCTTCCCCGTTTTCTTTTTTGATTCTCCAAAGTTCAGCCGCAGTTCTCTATTTTTCGTTTTTTTTTTTTTTTTTTTTTTATTGGTTTTCGCGTCTCCATATTCCTTTGTGTATTTCTAAGTTTTTTCTTTTGGATTTTCAAGAGTTTTTTTTTTCCTTCCGTTCCTGTTTGTTCTCCTCCTCCGCCTCCTCTTCTGTTTTTCTCTTCTTTTTTCTTTTCCTTTTTTTTTGTTTTCCTCTTTCATTTGTTTTTTTCTCCTGCGTTATTTACGATTTTCAAGAGGTTATATTTTTTTCCTTTTTCCTACCTTGTTTGTCCTCGGTCTCTTCTTCTTCGTCTTCTTCTTCTTCATTTTTATCCTCCTCCTCTCGTTGTCTTGAATTGGCTTCCTCTCTCTTCCCTCCTCCTTATCTTCCTCCTCCACATTCATCACTTCCCCTCTCTTCCTGTTTTCTTCCTCCCCTCTTCCTCATCCTATTCTCCTTTTTTTTTTCTTAAGACATTTCAAAAACACTCGTGCCTCATGTTATTTTTTTTCTTTAACTTTCTCTCGTTTAATGAATAATCTTAAGAGGGTTTTAGGGGGCAATACTTTTTTCCCTTCCTTCCCTAGTGAGATTAGATTAGAAAAGGCCCTCTGTGTGTGTGTGTGTGTGTGTGTGTGTGTGTGTGTGGAGCAGTATCACCGTTACCATGGCAACGCCCCCGCTCTTGTCGCTATTATTAATGTCACTAAACCTAAGCTTCATTTCGCAATGCAACGCTCAAAGGACTAAAAATAACATCATGAGTTAAAAAGTGCCAGGTAACTTGAGGCAATAATAATAATAATAAAAATAATAATAATGATGAAAGTAATAGTAGTAGTAGTAGTGGTAATAGTAGTAGTAGTAGGAGGAGTAGGAGTAATAATAGTAGGTTTAGTAATAGTAGTAGTAGTGGAATAGTAATAGCAGTAGAGATATTAGTGGTAGTAACAGTAGTAATAATAATAATGTCGAAATTCTATCATTTTTCACCACTAATATCCACAATACCAAAATAGATTACTTATAATACCACTAAAAATCCACATCCCCATTTACAAACACCTATACTTTCATCTCGGTCCAAAGTCCTTCAAAACATATCACTCAGAGGACACAGCAAGAGTACTAAAACTTATGAAACGTAGCCCATGAACACCAAAACACACCACTAACAACAACACCAATAGTCCCGTGCAGCAATAGCCATCGTTCACAGCCCATCCGTAAGCCTCCGTCCGCTCGTCCGCTGCATGTTCAAACGTGTCGCAGTGGTTCGCTCGTGTCAGGGAGTTACGGTTTTCGCTTCATTAATGATAAGCAAACATCGGCTATTACTTGTGTACTGGTGATGCTGGCGGTGTTGACGGGTGGTGTTGAAAGGGGGAGGGAGGTGGGGATGGGGTAGTGAGAGGTGATTGAGAGAAGGGAAGAGGAAGAGGAGGAGGAGGAGGAGGATGGTAATGAGGGTTGGGAGAGGTGAAGGGGTAGGAAGGGAAGGAAAGGAGGAGGAAGGAGGAAGGGAGGATGAAGAGGGTTGGATGTATCGAGGAGGAAGAGGAAGAAGAGGAATTGGAGGAGGAGAGAGAGAGAGAGAGAGAGAGAGAGAGAGAGAGAGAGAGAGAGAGAGAGAGAGAGAAAATTAGAATAAAAAACTAAAACATAAAGGAAATGGAAATATGAAAGCAAGGAAAAGAAAAATGAAAAAAAAATAAAAAAAATTATCGTATCAGTTTATTTGTTTCTATTAGTATTATTTCCACCTTCCTCCTCCCCCTCCTCTTCCTCCTCCTCCTCCTCCTCCTCCTCCTCCTCCTGCGCCCAATTAACCGCCCGGACTCATCACCATAACATTAATTAACACCCTCATCACCAATATCACCACCAATATCATCACCAGCGACCTCGCCTCCTCGCCGCTTTGACTCCGCATTATCATCACCATCGCTTTTACGGCGCCATTCTCATCCCTCATTATCACCTCCTCCTCCTCCTCCTCCTCCTCGTGGTTCTGGTCATCTGTTTCGGTGTCAGTGTGGTGGTTTGCGGTGGAGAAGGAAAGTGGTGATGGTGTGGTGTTGTGGATATCACCATCATCACCACCACCATCACCATCATCACCACCATCACCATTAGTATTATGACCATCACCATCATCACCACCATCACCATCAACACCACCATCACCATTACCATACGACCTAATTTATTTTTTTGATATGTATTTTTTTCCCTTCCCTTCCCATTTAAAAGGTTGAAAGGGGGAAAAAAAATATATGTAATGTCAAGTTTTCCCGCCACTCCCATCACCACGGCGGCCAGATGGCGTCAGTAGTCGAACAGCTGCCCGCGAGAAGTATTACGGCCTCTCTCTCTCTCTCTCTCTCTCTCTCTCCCATGCGGTAACCTTTTCTCCGTGTTCATTTTCACCTTTATTTGATTTTTTTCTCTTAATTAATTTCACTATCTCTTCCATCCTTTTTCGCTCTCTCTCTCTCTCTCTCACTCTCTCATGCGGTAACCTTTTCTGTGTCCATTTCCGCTTGTTTGCTTTTCCCTCTTTGCTTTTTACATTCTCTCTCTCTCTCTCTCTCTCTCTCTCTCTCTCTCTCTCTCCTTCCATCCCATCCTCTCTCCCTCCCTACTTTCCATCCCTTCCCTCCTTTCCCTCCCCCCTCTCCCCATACATCACCCTCCCCGCCGCCGTCACAGCCTCACGAATCACAAAGAAGACTTGATCCCCTCTAATAGCAGTGTTGCCAGAGTCTCGTCGCCCCCTCTTAAGAATACTACCCAGTGTTGCCAAGGCAGCTGAAAAGGTTACGGAAAAAAAAGAGGACGCTAAAGTGCTTCCAAAAATTGACCTTAATCTTGTGTTTTTATACATATAGATGGAATATACGTTTAATCAATGAATGTAAAGTAGAAAGAAGAGTTCGATTACCCTTAAAACATGTAATCTTTATCTAAAGGTGAGCTATACCTTTAATTAATGGATGTAAGGTAGAAAAATTAGTTAGAGTACCTTTGAAACATATAATTAAAAAGAATATTAACTTTGAAACAATTAAAGACCTTTCCTTATGCTTTAATTTATACACGTACAGGTGAAACATACCATAATAAAGCCTAATTAGAAAGGTGAGACACGCAGTCCTTTTAAATCACGAAGTTAAGTATCCATCAGAAAAAAAAGAATAAAACATTGAATTAGAATCTGCTTCGGAACTCGGAGGCTTCATCATCGTGTGTGTGTGTGTGTGTGTGTGTGTGTGTGTGTGTGTGTGTGTGTGTGTGTTGGGCTTATTCATGATCCTCTTAAATGGCATTGGGCGGCGGGCGGCTGGTGAGTGCCAAGGTCATTACCATAAGCCCGTCAGGATATTTGGTGTGTTTCCTCAGCTGGGACCCTCGCCGCCTCGCTCTCTCGTTCACTCACTCGTTCACTCGTTCACTCACTCGTAGTTCATTCTCGTAACTCCTTCCCTTCCTTGCTCGGTTGAATCACTTCTCTTCCTTCTCTCATTCATCAGTGACTTTAATTCTCTACTCATTTTTACTCATTTATTCACTCTCTCTCTCACCCGGTCATTCATCATTAATTCCCTCAAAACGCCTTTCTTTCCTCACTGAGTCATATTTATAGTTACTTTCATTCCTCGTGCATTTTTTATTCATCTCATCTGCTTCATTCATTACTAGTTCACTCATAACTCCGTCCTTCCTTCCTTCGTCAGTCAATCATATGTATCCCTTCCTCCTGTATCCTTGTATCAGTTCTTCTATTCATTTATATTGCTAGTTACTTTTATCCCTCTCGCTCTCCTCCTCTCATCCTTCTCTCTCTCCTTTATTCATGCATCAGTAGTTCACTCTCTCCTTGCTTCCCTCACTAAATCGCAGCAATTCTCCTCCTCCTCCTCCCAATCATTCATATTATCATTTACTTTCTGATTCACTCATATTCGCCTCTCTCCTTCCCTCAGTCATTCATTAATAGTTCATTCCTAAGTCCTTCCTTCCTTTGCTCAGTTGTATCCAATCAATTCTTAATTCCTTCTCACACTTATTCATATTATTTACTTCGTTCTCTCATTCATTCACAATATTTCACCCTCTACTCACCCCTTCATTCCCTCATTCATAATCAGTTTACTCATGTTACTCTTCCTTCTCACACTTATTCATATCATTTAGTTCCTTCCCTCATTCATTCACAATATTTCACCCTCTACTCTTTCCTTCATTCCCTCATTCATCATCGGGTCCTTCATGTTACTCTTCCTCCTCTCCTGACTCATGTATCTCGTTTTTCTTTACCTTACTTATCATCCTCCTCCTTCTTCTCTTACTTCTCCAGCTCGTCCCTTTTTTATTCCACTTCCTCCTCCTCCTCCAGTTTCTACTTCACCCTCTCTTCCTCATGTTTCTCATTTCTCATTCATGTTCCTTAGTACGTCTCCGGTTCTTCATCCCTTCCTCATTGACCAGACTCCTCCCCTTCTTCTTCCTCTTCCTCCTCCTCCTCTTCTTCCTCCTTCTTTCCTTCGTGTCTCTGTATAATTTCCTCCTCTTCCTCCTCCTCCTCTTCTTCCTCCTTCTTTCCTTCGTGTCTCTGTATCACTTCCTCCTCCTCCTCCTCTTCTTCTTCTTCTTCCTCCTTTCCTTCGTGTCTCTGTATCACTTCTTCCTCTTGTTCCTCCTCCTCTTTAAGTCCTTTCTCTACCTCTGATTCGCCCTACTTTGAGAGAGAGAGAGAGAGAGAGAGAGAGAGAGAGAGAGAGAGAGAGATGGATGGGGGTTGAGGGCAAGCGGTATAAAGCAACCATTAAAAGATTAGTGAGAGGTAAATAATGGAAATAACGCCATGATGCACAGCCGAGAGTGGACGCCGTTATCTTAAGAAGGATTTATGGTGTAGAATTATGTCTCTCTCTCTCTCTCTCTCTCTCTCTCTCTCTCTCTCTCTCTCTCTCTCTCTCTCTCTCTCTCTCTCTCTCTCTCGTGTTTGTGCGTGTTTAAATCCCCGTACAAGCCTTTCCCTCACACACACACACACACACACACACACACACACACACACACACACAAACAAGCAAACGAACACTCATGCAGTATCGCTTTGCTCTATTACGCGATTGCTAAGTGTGTTTATAATCGTATTTGCCGCGTCTGGCCGACCTCCTCCTCCTCCTCCTCCTCCTCGGCGCCTCTAATTCACTCAACTGCAGGATATTTTACCAATTTCCGTCACGGGCCAGAAGCAATGCCGAGGAGGAGGAGGAGGAGGAGGAGGGGAGTGTGAAGATGGAGAGATGGATCTTAAGAGGATGAAGAACACAGGAAGAATAGAGGAAAGAAATTGAGGAAGAAGGGAAGAAGGAAAAATAAGAGAAAGAGGAGGAGGAGGAGGAGGCCCATTAGAGAAGAAAGTAGAGGAGAGATAAGTGAGAGAATAGAAAGGAGCAAGGAATAAGAAGGAAAGAAAGAAGGAAGAAAAAGTGTGCGTAGGAATAGAATCAAAGAAAGAAGGAAGGAAAGAAGAAATGATAATAGAAATGACACAGAAGGGAAATAAATCAGGAAATAGGAAGGAAAAAAAGAAAAGTGAATGTGGTTGAAGTTAAAAAAAAAGGAAGTGAAATATTAAAGATGACGAGAGAAAAGAAGAAAAAGGCAAAGGGAGGGAAGGGGAGGACAGATCAAAGAAAGGGAGGAGGAACAACAGAGGATGAAAGAAGAAAGAAAAGGACACGAGGGAACGAAAGGGAAGGACGGATCAAGGAAGGAAGGAAGGGGAGAGAAAGGGAAAAAGGTAGGTAATGGAGAGGGAGGAAGAAGGAGATAAAAAGAAAACGGGTAAGGATAAGGAGACGAAGGAGACGAATGAGAGAGAGAGAGAGAGAGAGAGAGAGAGAGAGAGAGGAGGGAGATTATGATAGTGAATAATAAGTACTCTCTCTCTCTCTCTCTCTCTCTCTCTCTCTCTCTTCTCACTGTCGTGGAATGGATTGGCAGAGTTCTCTCTCTCTCTCTCTCTCTCTCTCTCTCTCTCTCTCTCTCTCTCTCTCTCTCTCTCTCATTTTTATCACATTTCATCTACTTTTTCTATTGTTTCTTGCTTTTCTTGTAGTCTGTCAACATTATTGTTATTGTTATTATTATTATTGTTATTATTAATATTATTATTATTATTATTATTATTATTATTATTATTTCTTCACCTGCCTGGAGCGACTAATTAATCAGATCTTCCAGCGCAATGGACTTCAAACGATGCCGTGAATAATATTTCTGTGTTGACAGAGAGAGAGAGAGAGGAGAGAGTTTGCCTTCCCACGGTCTTCTCTCCCCACCATTCTGACACCACAATGCACCCATGTTGTTTGCTCTCTCTCTCTCTCTCTCTCTCTCTCGTGCTATCAGCCTCAACACTTTCCCACTCACGCTCTTTGATATCGCTCCCTCCTCCTCCTCCTCCTCCTCCTCCTCCTCTCTTCAACAAAGCAAAATATAATCACATAATAAATCAAAGTTACACAGTCTTCCTTCTCCTCCTTTTCCTCATCCTCATTTTCCTTTGGCTCTTCTTCCTCCTCCTCCTCCTCTTTCTCTTACTCCTATTTCTCCAGGTGTTCAGGTGGTAAGGTGAGGAAGATTTTGGGGTCACAGGTGTATGGCTTTCCCTCCTCCTCTCCCTCCTCCTCCCTCTTCCATCTTTTTTTTTTATGAGTGAAGGGAAGAAGGAAAGGAGAAAGTGGCGACAATGGGGGAAATGAGGAAGGCTGATTGAACATGTAAAGGGAGGAGGAGGGGGAGGAGGCGGGACGAAGAGGAGGAGGAGGAGGAGGAGGGGGAGGAAGAACGGACGTGATATATAGAATGTTCGGTAATTATTAAAATGAGATACAGAAAAATGAGTTAACGAAAGGAAGAAGAGAAGAAAAGACGAGAAAACTTAAGATAAAAAGAGAGAAAGGAACGAGGATAAATATTTCAACAAGCAAGATAAATATTAGAGAGAGGAAAAAAGAAGAAAAGAAGATAGGGGAAGGGAAGGAAGAGAATAGAGATTTTTAATTAAACACTGAATGGTGGAGGAAGAATGGAGGAAGAAACGAAGAGGAAATGAGGGAGGGAGAGAAGAATGGGAGAGAGAAGAGAGAGAGAGAGAGAGAGAGAGAGAGAGAGAGAGAGAGAGAGAGAGAGAGAGAGAGAGAGAGAGAGAGAAGAAAAAGACAAGAGGAAGAAAGAAACTGGAGAGAGAAGAGATAGAGTGAGAGAGAGAGAGAGAGAGAGAGAGAGAGAGAGAGAGAGAGAGAGAGAGAGAGAGAGAGAGAGAGAGAGAGAAAACAATGCAAAGACAAAGAGGAAGAAAGAAACTGGAGAAAAGTAAGAAAAAAGAAAAAAACAAAGGAGAGAGAGAGAGAGAGAGAGAGAGAGAGAGAGAGAGAGAGAGAGAGAGAGAGAGAGAGAGAGAGAGAGAGAGAGAGAGAGAGAGAGCGACAATACGGTGGTCTCAAGTTTTTCATTCAAAGTTTTTCATATATTTTTTTTGTGAAGAAAACTGCGTCATTTTTTCTTCCCTTTCATTTTCTTTCCCATTTTCTTTTTTTTTTATTTTCCCTCGTGAACAACAGAGACTGAAGTGTTTTGAGTTTGGGAAATTAAAGAAAGGAGAGAAAAAGAAAGAAAAAGTGGAATTGGAAAGGTAGCTGAGAGAGAGAGAGAGAGAGAGAGAGAGAGAGAGAGAGAGAGAGATGAAAGAAAACAGATCCAGGGTTTCCTCTTTCAATGGGTGACTCTTATTAACTTCAGGAACGGCTGGTGGTGGTGGTGGTGGTGGTGGTGGTGGTGGTGATGGTGATGGTGGTGATGAAAGAGATGGTGTTTGAAGGATCTGTATTTGTTTTATGATAGTGATGAGGGTGGCGAAGGAAGTGATAGTGGTGATGATTGTGGTAATGGTGATAGTGGTGATGGTGATGAAGCTGTATAATAGTGATGTAATGATGTAGATGGAAGTAAAAAAGTATAATGAAAATGATGATGATTATGATGATAGCGAGTCTGGAAATCATCACCAAGACCATCACTACCACCACCACCAACAACAACAACGGCAACAACAACAACAATAACAACAACAAGGGTTCACTCGAGGCTCCGGAGCTAATTTTCGAAGCCGCCGTGAAGCCTCGGAGTTTAAATTCTCAAACTTTTCTTCATCTCTTGTTTTTTTATTTAATTTTGAGTTTTGAGAGTTTTTTGTAGAGTTTTTTTTTGTGGATTTTTTTTGCTTAGGGTGCGATTTGTTGACTGAAAACACACACACACACACACACACACACACACACACACACACACACACGTCTATATAAAGCGTCGTGTTGCGTTGTTAAAAGTTCCATCTTGGTGTTTGTGTTGCGTTCTTCTTCTTCTTCTTTGTCTTTTCCTTCTTTTTCTTTTTCTTCTTTTTCTATTTCTTCTTCTTTTTCTTCTTCTTCTTCTTTTGTGATGTGTTTGTTACGTTGCCACACCCACGGCCACACCTCTGTTTGCCTCTCTCCCCTCCTCCTCCTCCTCCTCCTCCTCCTCCTTCTCTTCCATCTCCTCCTATCTGTTGTTCAGTCTTCAACCTGTTTCCTTTTTCTTCTTTCTTTTCTTCTTGCCTTCTTTCTTTCTTCCTGTCTTCCCTTTCTCCTCCTTTCACAAATGTTTGCTTCTGATCCATTTTCTCCTTCCTCTTCCTCCATCACCTCCCTTTCCTTCTTCTCCAACACAACTTTTAATATCTCTCCGAACGTACCTCATTACCTTTTTTTTTGTCTTTGTCTCAGTCTTCCTCCTCCTCCTCCGTGTGTGTGTGTGTGTGTGTGTGTGTGTGTGTGTGTGTGTGTGTGTGTGTGACCTCTTAATGCTCCCCAGGTAAAGTGATTAGCAGATGAAAATGACAACGGTGAGGTCCTTTCTAACGCTGTTCGTCTTCGTTACATCATCATCATCAGTCACCGCGTGATAAAGGCCTTTTCTAATATGCTCCATCACTCCGTCTATCAATAAAACTAAATACAAAAATAGATCAATCAGTCTCTCCATAAAAGTCTCGAATAGAGTTGTTCGCCACTGGAACAGCCTTCCTGCAGAAGTAGTTAGCGCAGAGACAATCAACTCCTTCAAGAAACGCATTGATCGGCACTTTGCTGCATCGGGAATGAACTGACCGTATCCAGGAGTAGGTACACAAGTGCATTAATCCTTCCCGCAAGCCACTCCCGTGGCTGACGGATTGATTAAATCACTGAAAGCAGGCAGCCTTGTAATGAGCCAACAGGCTTTCTGCAGCCTGCTAGTCCATGTTTTCATGTTTCCATGTTTCCTCCTCCTTCGGGTCACGAGGCCACGAAAGTTGACCTGCTCACGGCGGGCGGCAAGCACACCACACCTGCCGTATATTTTACCTTCTCTCCTCCTTTACGGCATCTGATATTGCTTTTAAATTGCTCCTGAAAACATTTATTTATTTCATTTTTCCTCTTATTTTTCTTTCTTCTTCTTCCATTTCTTTTCTTCCTCCCTTATCTCTTTCATCTTCTCTTTTATTAATCCTTATTCTCTTCTATTCGCTTTATTAACTCCACTTGTTTCTTAATACCCTCCTTAGTCTTCCTTTTCTCCTCCTCCTCCTCCTTCTCCTTCTCCTCCTCCTCCTCTTATCTCCCTTTTACATCTTACACGCTCCGTACTATCTCCACCTCTGCATTCTTCCTCCCTTCTCCTCCTCCTTCCCCTCCTCCTCCTCCTCCTCTTCCTCCTCCTCCTCCTTCTTCCCGATCATTATCTCCTTCCCCACTCGTCTATCTTTCCTCCTGGCATTTATATTTCATCCTGGAATGTTTTAAGCTGCATTGCAAGCTACTGAAGAGGAGGAGGAGGAAGAGAAGGAGGAGGAGGAGGAGGAGGTGGCGGTACTCAGTTATTGGTTGATTTTTTTTATATATATAATTTCTTAATCTCACATGTGCTCCTCCTCCTCCTCCTCCTGCGTGACGTGAGGTGACTCTTCAAATAGTCGTGACCTGTGTACTCTCTCTCTCTCTCTCTCTCTCTCTCTCTCTCTCTCTCTCTCTCTCTCCCCCCAACGTCTTTTCTTCACCTTATTTTCGGTTTCGTGCATGAAATAGGAGGAGGAGGAGGAGGAAAAACAGTAAGAGTAGCCCGAACAAAGAAAAATTAAAAGGGATGTTGAGGAGGAGGAGGAGGAGGAGGAGGAGGAGGAGGAGGAGGAGGAGGAGGACGAGAACAGGTGGACGGCGTAGTCATGGTCAGCAGGTGAGAGGTTGTCATAGCAACGACACGGGTCAAGGAGGAGGAGGAGGGGAAGGAAGGAAGGAAAGAAGGAAGGAAGAAAGGATGGAAGAAAGAAAGAAAAATGAAAGAGAAAGAAAGGAAGAAAGGAGGAAGGAAGAAAGGAAGAAAGAAGAAAGAAAAAGAAAGGAAGGAAGAAAGGATGGGTGAAAGAAAGAAAAAGAAAAAGAAAGAAAGGAAGGATGGGAGAAAGAAAGGAAAAAAGAAAAAGAAAGAAGGAAGGAAGGAAGACAAACATATGGAATGGAGGAAAGTTATTGTATGTGGCGTAGAGGAGGAAAAGATAACAAAGGTAGAGAGATAAGGAAAGAGGTGAAGGGAAGCGAAGGGAGTGAAGAGGGAGGAAAGAGATAAAGATAAAGGAATAAAAAACATGGAAAAGCGAAGAAAAGATGGGAAGGAAAAGGGAAGGAAGGAAATCGGAAAGAAAGGCATGGACAAGAGGAGAAGGAGAAGGAGGAAAGATGATAAAACAAAAGAGATAGACTAAAGAGGAAAAAAAGAAGGAAGAAAAAGAAAGGAGAAGGAAATAAGAGAAAGAGGAGGAAAAAGGAATAGATTAGTATGGAATCAAAGGAAAGAGCGAAAGTAAGGAAAAAAACGAGTGGATTATTAAATTTCTGCTGACACACACACACACACACACACACACACACACACACACACACATACACACACACACACACACACCTGCATTGTTACCTGATTTTGGCCGGAGGAAAGGAGAGGAAAGGGAAAGGGTTGCGAAGAGGGGAAGAGAGATAAACGAGGAGGAGGAGGAGGATGGAAAGAGAATAACATCATAACAGAAAGAAAGGAAGAAGGGAAAAAATGGAGCAGTAGAATGAGAGAAAATGGAGGAATAGGGCAATGAAAGAAAACGAAACAGTGGAATGAAAAGAAAACGGGTTAGTGGAATGAAGAAGAAAACGAAATGTGGAATGAAAGAAGAAAACGGGTTAGTGGATTGAAGAAGAAAACGAAGTAGAATGAAAGAAGAAAACGGATTAGTGGATTGAAGAAGAAAACGAAGAAGTGGAATGAAAGAAGAAAACGGATTAGTGGATTGAAGAAGAAAACGAAGAAGTGGAATGAAAGAAGAAAACGGGTTAGTGGATTGAAGAAGAAAACGGGTTAGTGGATTGAAGAAGAAAACGAAATGTGGAATGAAAGAAGAAAACGGATTAGTGGAATGAAAGAAAACGAAATATTGTAATGAAAAGTAGAAAACGGATTATTAGAATGAAAAAGAAAACAAAATAGAGGAATATAAAAAAAACGAAATATAGAGGAATGAAGAAAAACGAAATATGGAATGAAAACGAAAACGAAATGAAATGAAAAAAAAGGAGTGAATGAAAGGTGGGACAAAAAAGTGAATATGAACAGAAAATGAAAAAAAAATGAATAGGGAAATAGTGGAATGCAAAAAAAAAAAAAAAAAAAAAAGCCACAAAATACCAGGATCTAAACATCAAAAGGTTTTCCAATTATTTCCGTATTTTTATCACATGGCTTTGACCTGAGAGAGAGAGAGAGAGAGAGAGAGAGAGAGAGAGAGAGAGAGAGAGAGAGAGAGAGAGAGAGAGAGAGAGAGAGAGAGAGAGAGAGAGAGAGAGAGAGAGAGAGAGAGAGAGAGAGAGTGTATTATGACAAAGATAAATAGATAGACAGATTGGTTGATTAAAGATATATGGATAGATAGATAGGTAGGTAGAGAGAGAGAGAGAGAGAGAGAGAGAGAGAGAGAGAGAGAGCGGCCTGTCAGCCCCATAAGTACTCGTAACAAACCCAATGTCACAAACACTAGAAAAAATTCCCTCCCTGATTAAGTTTCCTTCACGCCATCTTCTTTTTCCTCCTCCTCCTCCTCCTCCTCCTCTTCCTCTTCCTCCTCTTCCTCTTTCGTCTTCTTTTACAGCATCTTTCTCCTCACTTTTATCTCCTCATCCCTCTCCCCTTCATCCATTATATCCTTAATTTAATCCCTCTCCCTCCCTCCCTCCCTCCCTTCTCTTTCTCTCCCTCCTCTCTCCCTCTCTTTCCCTCTCCCTAATAAATCCTCTTCATATTACCTTCCTCTCCTGCACCATCATCACTCTTCTCCTCTTCCTCCTCCTCCACCACCTGCTCCTCCTCCTCCTCTTCGTGACCCGGATGTAACCTGGGAAAGATTCACCTGAGTTTCCTTCGCCAGGTGAGAGAAAGAGATAAAAAAAGTGGACCCGAAAAAAAGGGAAAACAAGGAAAAATGAAAGTGATAATATCAAAGAAGATTAGAATGAAAAATGAAATAAACAAAGGAAATTCAAACTTATCTAAACTATTAAAGAAATTAATAAAATAAGAAAAAATATATCAAAAGGAGAGAGATTAATAAAGTTTACTAATACAAGGAAAAAAAAATAGATATATAAGTAAGTTAAAAATTGATATAACTGACTTGAATAAAGAAAAGTACATTATCATCATCAACATCATCAGCCAAAGATTTTTACTCGTTATGAAAGGTTATTAAAATAGAAAGTGTGTGTGTGTGTGTGTGTGTGTGTGTGTGTGTGTGTGTGTGTGTGTGTGTGTGTGTGTGTGTGTGTGTGTGTGTGTGTGTGTGTGTGTGTGTGTGTCTCTGTCTGTCTCTGTCTGTCTCTGTCTGTCTGTCTGTCTGTCTGTCTGTCTGTCTGTCTGTCTGTCTGTCTGTCTGTCTTACCTACATATAACAACCTTAGCGTGTGTGTGTGTGTTCGTGCGTGCGTGTGCTCCTCGCCTCCACATGGTTACCTGAGCGGCGTCCAGATAATGAAATTGTGCGTCGCTTGGTGATGCCTGGAATGTTGGCCGCCGCCTCCTCCTCCTCCTCCTCCTCCTCCTCCTTTACTTCATCCTCACTTCTCCTTTCCTGTCATTTCATATCTACTTCCACATTGTCATCTCTACCTCCACATTGTCATCTCTTCTTCCACATTTTGCCCTGCCAAACGCACACATAAGCTCCCTGGGATGTGTGTGACCTCGCTTGACCCCGCCTGTCCCCGTTGACCCCTCGTGACCTTACCAGAGCTAACAGGATGCGAGTGCTTGTGCAGAGGAGGAGAAGGAGGAGGGAGAGGACGAGAGGGAGAAGGAGTAGGAAGAAGAGGAAGAGGAAAATTGAAAAGGGAGAAGAGGAGGAATAGGAGGAGGAAAAGGAAATGTATAAGAGGAAGAGGAAGGGGAAGAAAAGGAGGAAGAGGAGTTGTTGTTTTTGTTGTTGTCCTATATAATTCCTTTTCATGTCTTCGTTAATTGTAAACAAAACAACAACAACAACAACAACAATAACAAGAAGAGATGAAAAAAGGCAGCGAGTCTAGTCCAGTCAAACAAACAAACAAAAACAAAACAAACAAACACCGGCATTCCCCCCCCCCCCCCCCACACACACACACACACACACACAATCAAGGGGAGGTGATCACGGCAAACAGAAAACTCACACAAACACACAAACTCTTCCTATCGATCCTGAGCTCTATTCGTTCCGTCCCTCGAAGCGTGAAGAGGAGACGAGGAGGAGGAGGAGGAGGAGGAGGAGGAGGAGGGAGAAAAGAGAGGGAAGAGTTAAGAGGACAGGTGACTTAGTTGAGGAGACGTGTGTGTATCTATATATATATATATATATATATATATATATATATATATATATATATATATATATATAAATAATAAGAGGGAGATTGAAAGAAAGAAAAAAAAAGGAGATAAAGCAGAAAGAAAAGGAAATAGAGGTAGAAAGCAAAAGTAAGATAAAGAAAAACGAAACAAATACAAAAAAAGAATTAAAAAGAGGAACAGGAGAAAAAAAAGGAAGAAAAAAAGAAGGGAAAAGAAGGAATGTCAGTAGAGGAAAAAAAGAAAGAGGAAAAGAAGATATGATGAAGCCAGATGAAAGAAAAAAAGAGAAGCAGAAAGAGGAAGGAAAGAAATGAGGGATGAAGACAGGAAGGAAGGGAGGGAGGGAGGGAGGGAGGGAGAGAGGGAGGGACAGGTAAGGAGGGCAGAGGAAATGCACCTGACCAGAGAATCATTAAGAAGGAGCCTCACACACTGCATAAAGACTCTCTCTCTCTCTCTCTCTCCCGGTAATGGTATTTTTATTTTTATTTCTGCTAAAACTCAACGTTCGGAATTGCTTTGCGTTCAACCGGCGAAAAAAAAAAAATATATAAAAATTCTCTGCGCGTATTTTTTGTCAACGAGGTAATTTTATGTTAATTTAATTTGTTTACCTGAAGCTCACCTGCCGTTATTATTATTATTATTAGTAGTAGTAGTAGTAGTAGTAATAGTGGTAGTAGTAGTAGTAGTAGTAGTAGTTGTAGTGTTTCTTTTTTAATTATTGCTACCATTGTTCCTGCTGCTACTAATACTAATACTACTTCCACTACTACTACTACTTATACTACCACCACTATTATTACTACCACCACTATTATTACTACATCTGATATCCTTCCACTTTTTTCTTTCTTTTATTTTCTTTTATTATCGGTCTGCAGTTCTCCTCCTCCGCTTCTTAATTATCCTCTTACAGTCATCCCACCTCGTTTTCTTTTTCTTACATTTTTTCCCTCAGCAAAAACTCCACTCCTCCTCCTCCTCCTCCTCCTCCTCTTTCTTCTTCTCCGCGTACCCAAGTCATTCAGCGGGTTCCAGGGAAGACCTCAATGGGATTCTTCATCTTGAGGGCCATAAGTTGGGTCTCACCTGTTGGGTCTTACCTGAGAGCACCTGACACTTGCCTGTAGTAGTAGTAGTAGTAGTAGTAGAAGAAGGAATAGGAGGAGTAGGATGAGGAAAAAGAAGAGAAAACGGAGAAGAATTTTGGTGAACAATTTTTTATTTTTTTATTTTTTCCTTGTTTTAATTTTTGTTGTCTTTTCTTTTCTTTTTTGCTGATTTTCCTTTTTTTTTTTGTCATGCCTTTGTTCTTTCGGTCAGAGAGAGAGAGAGAGAGAGAGAGAGAGAGAGAGAGAGAGAGAGAGAGAGAGAGAGAGAGAGAGTTAGGTATTATTTTTACCTTGATGAACTCACTTTAATTACTTACACTGTCCACGCTCCCTCCCTCCCGTCAATCAGGTGGTTAATGGACCTTCGTTAATAGGCGTGGGAACAAGTGTATCAGGTCAGGTCAGGCGCGGGGGAGGTCACAAAGCCGCTCATTTTTCCTTTTCTCTCTCTCTCTCTCTCTCTCTCTCTCTCATTTTCCTTCCGTTTCTCCCTTTACTTTTTTTTTTCCTTGTATTTTTTTCCATCTTCCACTTCCTTGTTTTATTTTCTCATTTTCTTTTTTTTATCACATTTCTTTTTCTTCTTCCTTCCACTTTTTTTTATCTCTTCCTTTTCTCTTTCTCTCCTTTTTTTATCTTCCTCAGTCTTCCTTTCTTCTTCCTATCCCTTCTTCGTTTCCGTTTTCTCTTCTTTGCTTTTTTCTCTCTTCCCTTCTCTTCTTTTACCTGATAATCTCTTCCTTTTCTCCTTTCTCTCCCTTTTCCTTTTCTTTTTATCTGTTTTACACACACACGCACACGCACACACACACAGGAAATGACTCTGAATTATTTCTTGCGTTCATTTGATCTTTTTTTTTCCTACATCAATTTTCTTCTTATCTTTTCTTATCGGTGGCGAGTCTTCTCTTAATGTGTTTACCGATAGTACTCTTCTTCTTCTTCCTCGTCCTCCTCCTCCTCCTCCTCCTCCTCCTCCTCCTCCTCCTCCTTTGATTTTTGTGGTATTTCTTCTCCTTGTTTTTCTTCTTCTCGTATCCCAGTTCTCCCCTCCACTTCTTCTTCTTCTTCTTCTTCTTCTTCCTTTTCATCTTCCTCCTCCTTTTTAATTTTTGCTTCCTCTTCTTTTTACCGTTATTCCTATTACTATTGTTCATGCTCTTCTTTTCTTCCTTCCACTTTCTTGTCATTGTTCTCCTATCTTCTTTTAGTTCTTCTTCCACTTTCATTTCCTCCGTTTTTTTTTCCTCTGCATTTCATATTTCTTTGGTCTCGTATTCTTCTTTTCCTTCCTTCCTTTGTATCCTTGTTTATCCCTCCTCTTCTGATTCTTCTGCATTCTCATCTTCCTCTTCCTCTTCCACCTCCTCTTTTAGTCCTTTCTCTCCTCCTCCACTTCCTATTCTTGTAGTTCATGTTGTTATTCTTCTCCTTCCTTCTCCTTGTTCTTGCCTTTCTTCTTATTATTTTTCTTTCTCCTCTAATCTTATTCTTCCTTCTCCTCTTTTACCTCCTCTTCTACTCCCTTTCCTTCTTCCTATTCTTCTTGTTC
>NC_066541.1:10723635-10741135 GCF_024679095.1 Eriocheir sinensis | reverse complement strand
AGAGGGGATGAAAGGTGTGGGGGACAGGAAAGAAAGTCACTCCCCAAAAGTTGATAATGAGGAAGGAAGAGGAGGGAGAGGAGGAGGAGGAGGATAGGTGGTGATGGAAAGGAGAGGAAGATTGTGGAGTAGGAAATGAAGTAATGGAGTTGGTAGAAAAGTAGAATAGGGATTAGAGTAGAAGGAGAGAGATAAGAAGAGTAGGAGGAAAAGGAGGAAAAGAGTAAAGGAATTGGACTGCCCTAGATATTTTTTTTCCATCACAAAGAAAGATGGAAGAGGAGGAGGAGGAAGAGGAGCAGAAAAGAGAAGAGACCCAAGGTGAGTGAAGAGAAGAAAATACAAATGAGAATATACAAGCTAGAAAGGAGGTACAAGGTAAAGCACACAAGGCAAGGTACAATGAAGAAAAGAGGTACAAAGGGGAACAAGGAGTGGTGAGGAGGGTACAAGGGGGGTGAGAAAGGGCATCAAGGAAGAGTGGGAGAGGATACAGAATAGGGTGAGGAAGGATACAAGAGGGAACTGGAGAGATGCAGAAGGGTGAGAGGATATAGAATAGGGTGAGGAAGGATACAAGAGGGAACGGAGAGATGCAGAAGGGTGAGAGGATACAGAATAGGGTGAGGAAGGATACAAGAGGAAACTGGAGAGGTGCAGAAGGGTGAGAGGATACAGAATAGGGTGAGAAAAGATACAAGAGGAAACTGGAGAGGTGCAGAAGGGTGAGAGGATACAGAATAGGGTGAGGAAGGATAGAAGAGGAAACTGGAGAGGTGCAGAGGGGTGAATAAGGCTAAGGGAGAGTATAGGAAGGGTGCTTAGAGGGTACAGAGGAGGGTGAGAGTACAAAAAGGGTGAGGGAGGGTGAAGGATCGTATAGAAACCATGAGGGAGGGAACTGGGAAAAGAAGGGAGGATACAGGAAAGTTGCAGGGGGGTAAAGTATGGTGAGGGAGGGTACAGGAGGGGTAAGGGACGATGGAGGCAAGGTGAGGATAGTACAGAAGGAGTCAAAACTGTATAAGGGATGGTACACTGCAGGGTGAGGAAGGGCTAAGTAGGGTACAGGAAGAATACAGGGAGGGTACAGGAAGGGTAGCTACAGGGAGGGTACAGGAAGGGTGAGGAAAGGTACAGAATAGCTCAAGAGGGTATAAGGGAGGGTACAGGAAGGGTAGCTACAGGAAGGGTGTAAGAAAGGAGGGTACAGGAAGGGTGAGGAAAGGTACAGAATAGCTCAAGAGGGTATAAGAGAGGGTACAGGAAGGGTGCAAGAAAGGAGGGTACAGGAAGGGTGAGGAAAGGTACAGAATAGCTCAAGAGGGTATAAGAGAGGGTACAGGAAGGGTGCAAGAAAGGAGGGTACAGGAAGGGTGAGGAAAGGTACAGAATAGCTCAAGAGGGTATAAGGGAGGGTACAGGAAGGGTAGCTACAGGAAGGGTGCAAGAAAGGAGGGTACAGGAAGGGTGAGGAAAGGTACAGAAGAAGTCAATAGGGTGCAGGGGAGGGTGCAGGAAAGGAGGGTACAGGAAGGGTGAGGAAAGGTACAGAAGAGGTCATGAGGGTGCAGGGGAGGGTACAGGAAGGGTAGCTACAGGAAGGGTGCAGGAAAGGAGGCTACAGGAAGGGTGAAAAAAGGTACAGAGGAGGTCAATAGGGTGCAGGGGAGGGTACAGTGCTGGGGTACAGTACAAGGTGGCGCTGGCCGGTTACTTGCTCCCAACTTTCTATCCCGCGGGGAGAGGGAGAGAGAGAGAGAGAGGGAGGAAGGGAGAGCGAGAGAGGAGAGGGAGGGAGGGAGAGCGAGAGAGGAGAGGGAGGGAGGGAGAGCGAGCGAGAGAGGAGAGGGAGGGAGGGAGGGAGGGAGGGAAGTGTGGATATGTGTGTCTGATTGGAACCCTGAACCTGCCCTGAACACACACACACACACACACACACACACACACACACACACACACACACACACACACACACACGCACACGCACGCACACAGGTTTCATTTACTTATTGCACTCGTCTGCTTACACCGAGAATAATTAGAATTGACAGTAATGATGATTTGGAGAGGGTGTGAAGTGTGTGTGTGTGTGTGTGTGTGTGTGTGTGTGTGTGTGTGTGTGTGTGTGTGTGTCCTGATGAGGGAGGAAAGACGATCACAAAGGGACATTAAGGAGGAGAGAGAGAGAGAGAGAGAGAGAGAGAGAGAGAGAGAGAGAGAGAGAGAGAGAGAGAGAGAGAGAGAGAGAGAGAGAGAGAGAGAGAGAGAGAGAGAGAGAGAGAGAGAGAGAGAGAGAGAGAGAGAGAGAGAACAATTGTAAGTCAGACGAAGAGAAAAATAAAGGAAAAGAAATAAAGAAAAGAAACAAACTTGGACAAAGACAGGAAGATGGGAAGAGGAGGGAAGTGAGGGAGAGACAATGGAGGAGGAGGAAGAGGAGGAAGAGGAGGAGAAGAAGAAGAAGAAGAAGAAGTCGTTTCTATCTCAGTATTGCCAACTCGGGGACTAACACTTGACCACATCCTCACCACCACCACCATCAACACCATCACCACCACTATCATCACCAACAACACCATCTCCAACACCCCATCCTAATCATCCCTCCCCCCACCCTCAACATCAACAACCGCCATCACTCTCCCCATCAACACCATCATCACAAACACCATCATCATCACATCATCCCTCTTACACTCCCTTTTCCCTCACCCCCCTCATCCATCACCCTCACATACCTCCACCTCTTCATCTCGTACCAGAACCACGCACCTCCATTATCACATCCCCCCACACCTCTCTCTACACCCTATCACACAAACACCCTCCCCACCTTCCCTTACACCCACTCTCTCGTCCCTTCATCTCAGCATCCCTCCCTCTCATCTCCCCGTCTCCCCATCTCGCACCCAGACGCAGCCTCCAGTTTTCACCCTGAGACCCATTGCTTCAGGGGAGGAAAACTTGTTCTTGAGGCGAAGCTGAACCTCTTGTCACACCGGTGCTTCTGTGCAAAGGCTAAGGGGGAAAGGTGGGGAGAGAGGTAAGAGGGAGAGAGAGAGTAGAAGGAAATGATAGGTAGAAGCAGTAGGAGGTAAGGGAGGTGTTGGGAGGAGAGCCAGAGGAGGGAGTGGAGTAGTTAGAAATGGGGAGAGAGAACAGAGGAAGATAGGTAGAAGAGGGGAGGAAGGTAGGGGATAAAGTGAGAGGGTTGAGGGGTAGTTACGGGGAGGGAGGGAGTATAAGGGAAAGGAAGGGTAGTAAGAAGTAGAAGGAAGAAGTAGGTTGGTAGGTGAACGGTATTGGGAGGTAGAAGAAAAATAAAAGGTAGACTTAGAGGCGAGTAGAGGAAAATAAAAGAAAGGTATAAAAGGAGGGTGGGAAGGAGGGAGAGAGCGAGATGATATTAGAAGTATAGGGAGTGAATATGGAAGAGAGGAAAAATATGCTAAATAGAAAGATAAAGGGAAGAGAAAAGGGAACAAGAGGAGGATGTAAAGAACGAAGGTAATGAAGAGATGATAAAGGGAGGAAGAAAAGGGGAAAAGAGGAGAAATATTTGAAAGGTTAAAATGAAGGGAAAGCTAATGATGTAGATGTAGATGTAGAGGAGAAGAGGGGGAGGCGAAGAGAAGAAAAGAGAAAAAAAGAAAGCAAGAAAGAAAAAAATGTACGAGAGTTAGAGATCATAATTCATTAACGATTGAGAGTTTGCAGGTGAGCGAGTGTGACCTGCATTCTTACCTGTGTGTGTGTGTGTGTGTGTGTGTGTGTGTGTGTGTGTGCGTGTGTGTGTGTGTGTGTGTGTGTACCGTACCGCTGCGTCATTAGCGCTGAGAGAGAGAGAGAGAGAGAGAGAGAGAGAGAGAGATTGCCTCAACTTGTCCTTTCTCTCTCTCTCTCTCTCTCTCTCTCTCTCTCTCATTTGTTCCTCCATACTCATTACATAGAAGAAATAGAGAAAGAAAGGAGGGAAAAGAAGAAGAGAAATAGAGAGATAGCAGATAGGGAGAATGAAAAAAACAAGGAAGAAAAGGAGAGGGAAGAAGTGGAGGAGAAAAAAAATATGAGAAAAAACAGTAAGAAATGTCTGAAAAAAATAATTAGTTAGTAGGAATGAGGAAAGAAATAAGGATGAGGAGGTGAAGGAGAACTAGATAAGAAGCAAAATAAAGAAAAAAAAGAGATCGTTAGAAAATAATGGGAAAGTAAAATGAAAAATGAGGTCAGTCAAAATTATCTCTGGTTTCAGGATTCAATTTCTCCAGGACAATAATTTTCGCCATCACAAATCACTAACGTGGCCGCCAGTGTCTGATCGATGGAAAAAAGACTTAGTGCCCTGACGTAGGAATATCGTAAGACCTTGCAGTAAGATATTCCAGGAAGTGATTGTGTTTCTTTTCTCCTTGTATGGGCCTGGAATCGCTCACTGCATTCCTGATCGATCAAAATGTATTGTATTTGGCTACTTTTTACTTTTTTACTTTTGTGGGAGCGGCAAGTAGCGGGCTTTCTTTTTTTCTTTGTTTTGTACCTTTTTTATTGCCCTTGAGCCGTATCCTTTGATATAAAAAAAAAAAAAGACAGACAGACAGACAGACACAGTGAAAGACAAATATGCAGCCACACACACACACATAAATAGATCGTGATAGATTGGAAGGTATGTATTGCAATAGACAAACAGCTAGATGGATAGATAGGTATTTATTCACCAAAGAAATTTATTGACGAAACTAACCTACTAAACTCTCTCTCTCTCTCTCTCTCTCTCTCTCTCTCTCTCTCTCTCTCTCTCTCTCTCTCCCCCAAGCTCAGAAACGGCAGGAATATCCACTACTACTACTACTACTACTACTGCTATTACTATTATTGCTACTACTACTACTACTACTACTACTACTACTACTACTACTACTTTCGAAAGAGGAGGGAGGGAAATAATACTAGTCACGTTTTAGGAAAAGAAAAAGGGAAAAATAAGAGAGGAGGTGGGAAAGAGGAAAAGGGAGGGAAAGTAAAGGGGGAAGGGTGAAAAAGGAGAGAAAAGGGGAGAGGAAAATGAGGAATAAAGGAGGAAAAGAAGGAAAGGAGGAAAGGCGGAAAAGAAGGAAAAGGAGGAAAAGGTAGAAAGGAGGAAAAGAGGAGAGGAAAAGGAGGAATAAAGCAAAGGAACAAGGAAATGTTTGATGAATGGGGGGAGAAAGGGGAAACAGATGCTCAGGACACCGCGTAATGAGAGAGAGAGAGAGAGAGAGAGAGAGAGAGAGAGAGAGAGAGAGAGAGAGAGAGAGAGAGAGAGAGAGAGAGAGAATGTATGTATGTATGTGTTTGTGAGAGAAAACGGGTTCGTGTTGAGAGAGAAAATGGAGAGGTTCTTGCAATGTGTGGCAGACTTGGACATTCTTAGTTTTTACGTGTAAGAATTATATTTATTGATAATGTGTTGGATGAAAGAAAGAGGAAGAGGAGGAATATAGAGAGTTTTTAGCGGTATGTTATTGATTTTATTTTGTTCTTGTTCTTGTTCTTTATTCTTCTATTTTATTATTATTATTACTCTTCGTTTCTTTATTACGTCATGTGAGTTTTGTTTTGTTTTCCTCCCTTCTCTTCTTCTTTCTCCTCCTCTTCCTTTTTCTCTTTCTTCTCCTCCTCCTTCTCTTCCTTTGCTACTGCCTCACAGCTTTATCTTCTTCTTCATTGTCTTTATTCTTCCATTCATTTCCTCCTCCTCCTCCTCCTCCTCCTCCTCCTCCTCCTCCTTCTCCTCTTCCTCCTCCTCCTGTCAGCTAATGAAGATAATCCCTTGTCATGCCCAAATCCCACGAGTGGAAATTACCTCTTCATTGTCTTACCTCCTCCTCTTCCTCCTCCTCCTCCTCCTCCTCCTCATAAGTCTCTCCACCTCTTCTCATTATCTCCCTTTTGTCACTCCTCAGCCTTTATTTCTCCTCCTCCTCCTCCTCCTCCTCCTCCTCGTACTTTTATTTTTGTACTTAGCATTGTCCTCCTCCTCCTCCTCCTCCTCCTCCTCCTCTTCATACATAATACACATGCCTTCCCTCCCTCTCCTACTTCAATATGTCTCCCTCTCCCCCTCTTTCCTCCCTCACACACACACACACACACACACACACACACACACACACACACACACCACACACACACACACACACACACACACACACACCAATTAGTCAAAACCTCTGCAATCCCAACGGTACACTGGTGAATTATAGTAGCCGTGGTGGTGGTGGTGATGGTAGGGGTGGGGGGGGGGGGATGGTGGTGGTGGTGGTGTTGAGGTGTTCAGACCCGTACCTAAAGTAGATCTGCTCATAGTAGTAGTAGTAGTAGTAGTAGTAGTAGTAGTAGTAGTTGTGAAGTAAGAATGGAGATGATATAAGATTCAAAAACATAAATTCTCCTAGGAATACTTGAGAACAAATACTTTTTACAAGAGAATAAAAGAAAAATAATGGAAAATTTATCATAATGGAATGGAATAATATACAAAATCGTAAAAAGAGGAGGGAGAAAAGAGGAAGGGAGAGAAAGGATTATGACGGGCAGGTGATAAGAGAATATAGGAAAATAGTGACAGAAAAAAAAAGTATAAAGGACGGGAAGGAGGGATGGAAAGAGAAAAAAAAAAGATAGAAACAATAGATGAAGGATGGAGTTAAGGATACAGAAAAAAGTTAGAGGATGAAGGAAGATAGGGAGAGAGGGAGGAAAATATAGAAAAAAGGGAAGAATGGAGGGAGGATAGAGGGATAGATTGATTGAAAAAAATAGACGGAAGAGGGAGTGAGGGAGAAGTGGAGGAAAGGGTGGAGACAAAAATGTGAAAAGGAAAGAATGAAAGGAGAGAGAGAGGGGTGGAGGAGGGTGAGGAAGGATGGGAGAGAGAAAAAAAGAAAAATATTATGAAAGGAGGGAGGTGTGGAGGTAAGAATGAATGGAAGGAGGGAGGGAGGGAGGGGGGAGGTAGGGGTTATATACAAGCATTATTAGAGCAGTTGATCGGCCAATAAGCGGACAATGTATAGTAAGCTGGCGATATTACGAGAGAGAGAGAGAGAGAGAGAGAGAGAGAGAGAGAGAGAGAGAGAGAGAGAGAGAGAGAGAGAGAGAGAGAGAGAGAGAGAGAGCTGTTATCCTTCCATCATGAACAATCGGAAAAATTTATATGATTAAAAACTCAAAAAAAGGTAATTAAAAGGTAAATAGATGATGTGCACCTATTGTTTTGAGAGAGAGAGAGAGAGAGAGAGAGCTGTTATCCTTCCATCATGAACAATCGGAAAATTTATATGATTAAAACTCAAAAAAAGGTAATTAAAAGGTAAATAGATGATGTGCACCTATTGTTTTGAGAGAGAGAGAGAGAGAGAGAGAGAGAGAGAGAGAGAGAGAGAGAGAGAGAGAGAGAGAGAGAGAGAGAGAGAGAGAGAGAGAGAGACAGCCCTCCTCGCTCTCACACTATCCTGAGCACCTCTCTTCGTCTCTGTCTGAACAATTACACATCATTAGGCGAAAAGGGGAGGAGGAGGAGGAGGAGGAGGGAGCTAATGGCATTGCCTGATGAAGTGACGAAAATGAGAGCTTGTTGTGATAGTAATTGAAGTAGTAGTAGTAGTAGTAGTAGTAGTAGTAGTAGTATTGGTGGTGGTAGTAGTAGTAGTAGTAAGACACTTCATCATATTAATACTACAAAAAAAACTATCCTCTCATATCGGCAGAAGAAAAAAAGTAGAATAAGACAAAATGATTAGGAAGAGAAATTGGAAAACGAGGTAAAAATTCAATAGGAAGAAAAGTTGGAGAATGAGGTAAAGAATAAAATATCAGGAGAAAATTAAGTTAGTGGAGATGAATAAATAAACAACCAAATAAATAAATAAATACACTGGAGTGAAGGGCGACTAATAATTATCATAGTCCGTCATTACTGATTATTAGTTGGACTTCGCACTAATTGACGCCGGTAAATGGGACGCCTCATTGTGACGGACAGGTAATTAATAGGTGATGGATTGAGGTGTGTGTGCGTGTGTGTGTGTGTGTGTGTGTGTGTGTGTTAACGAAGAATCTAGAATATGCGCATAATTTTATTCTCTCTCTCTCTCTCTCTCTCTCTCTCCTCCTCCCCCCCCTCCCCTCCCCTCCCAGCTGAACCAACATGTAATGGAGGAGCCTGAAGGGGAGGAGGAGGAGGAGGAGGAGGAATGATTCATGATATACTAATGACTTTTTTTCTCATCTCCTCCATCACACACACACACACACACACACACACACACACACACACACACACACACACACACACACACACACGTAAACTGACACAGGAAAGACATGCCCTTCTCACCCTTAACCACAGCTCCCACCTCCCCCTCTCTTTTTTCCTCTCCTCTCCCCCTTCGTATATTTCCCTCTTTTGTCATTTTCCTTTATTCCCTCTCCTTGTTTTCTCCATTCCCACTCCCTGTTCGTATCTCTCTTCCTTTTCTTCCCCTTTCTCTCATGTCTCTCTCTCCCTTACTTCCCCTTCCCTATTTCGTTTTCTCTCCTTTTCTTCCTTTTCTCACTTTTCATTTCTATTATCATTATCCTCTCCCTTTCCCCTTTGCAATATCCCTTTCTACCAGCATCTCTCCCCTCTCATTTCTCTTCCCTGTCCCTCACCTTCTCCCTCTCTCTCTCCCCTTCTCCCTGTTCCTCCCTATCTCTCTCCCTCTCTCCTTCACGGGTATACATCTTGGTGAAGGGAAAACAACCGCTGGATTGGACAGTGGACGGGTGGGAGGCGGAAGGGGAGAGAGACAGCCTCCCTAAAGGGTTGTCCATAGTCACCCCTGAAATAAAGAAAGAAAACGTTGAAGTGACGAAAATGCAGATAGTGTTAATCGATTTGGGATTTTGTTGTTTGATGTAAAGTTAATGTAAAAAGTGTAAAGTAGGTTGAAAAAATGTGGTAATTGTGTAGTTGAGGATAGGAGACGGTGAATATGGAAGAAGGAAAGAGGGAGGGAGATAGCGGAGCAAGGGATGGAGGAGGAGGAGGAGGAGGGAGAGAGAGAGAAAAGAGGAGAGAAGCCGTGAAGGAAAAAGAAGAGTTGAGTTAATTAAAGAAATGTTTGTGAATATGTGTCGTAAGTACATACCTTGATAGAATATGATAAAAAAAATATTAGTTAAAAAAAAGTGCAAATTAACCAAATCGTTAAGGAAATTGAGATATGAACGAAAAAAAACGTAAATGCTCAATTGGTGTGAATATATCTATAACTTAATTTTTACAATGGTGATAAATAGTTACTGATCAATCAAAACTCATGCACCTGTTTGATGATTATACTTTTTAACGTTTATTTTGTGACTCATTTATTCATAGGCCATTTCTCTTGGTCAGTGTTGCCATACCAGTGAGGGTCCGCTTTTCCTATTCCATGGTCGTGGCTTTGGTAACACTGGCGTCTGGTCACTCGCCTTCCTCCCTCGTGAATGTGAAATCGAAGGGGAAGATGTAGAGGAGGAGGGAGAGGAACTTACGACCTCTTCCTCCTCCTCCTCCTCCATCTCTTCCTCTTCCTCCTCCTTTTCTGTCTCTCTTCCTCTTCTCAATCCTGCCTCCTTCAATCTTCTTCCATCCACTGTGTTCTTTTTTTTTTTTTTTTTTAACTCATCTACTTATTCTTCCCCTACCTTCTTCTTCTTCTTCCTCCTCCCCCCTCCATCGCTTCCTCTTCTGTTTCCTTCCCATTTCCTCCTTCCCTCTTTGTCTGCTTCTCCATCCTCATCTTTTTGTCTTCTTGGCCTCCTCTCTCCTTTTCTTTCCCCTGTTTTTACCTCTTCCTTCATCTCTTCCTCTTCTATTTCCCTCCCTTTTTCCTCTTTCCATCTTCTCCGTCTCCTCCCTCTTCCTCTTCTTATTCTTCCTCCATCTCTTCGTCTTATTCTTCCTCCTCCTCCTCCTCCCACACTTCCATTACTCTCCCTTCCTTTCTCACCTTGTTCTTACCTGATCTCCTTCCCACTCCTCCTTCCTCTCTTCCTCCATCTCTCCCTCCCTCTCCTCCACTCTCCCTGGAGGATCGTGGGCCGCGAGGAGGAAGGAAAAAAATCGTTACCTAACTGTAGAGAATCCGATCCTAAGCTGATTTGCGCGAGGCATTTGTATAAGGGTGTTAGGTTGTTGCTATTATTATTATTATTATTAGTAGTAGTAGTAGTAGTAGTAGTAGTAGTAGTGGTAGTTGTTATTGTAGTAGTATTGTTATTATTATTGAAGTTACTACTACTACTAACTACTACTACTACTACTACAACTTTATTAACACTGCTCTTGCTTCTTGTTTTTCTCGTGCTTCAAATGCAATTAAGGAATATTTTTCGTACATTTATTTAACCTCGACTGCAGGTAAAAATATGATCCTCCTCCTTCATCTTTTCTGTCCTATCCTACCACACGTAGATTACTAGTAGTAGCGGTAGTAAACAGACACCCTCGCCATAGACTGATAGGTCTTCTGGTGTCTGTTCTTCCTATGTATTCCTATGTATTCCTCCTCCTCCTCCTCCTTCCTCTTCCTGCTCCACCCCCCGCTGTTCTCATTCCGTAACACGATTCGCCATTTTTCTCCCAAATTTAAAGCACCTGCGGGAGTCCTTTCTCGTCCGTTTCCTTTGTTAATGCCCCGGTAGTAGGAGGAGGGGGAGGTGGAGGAGGTGGAGGAAGGATCAAGCAAGGACCAAGTAGAGATGATGGGAAAGGGAAAAAATGTGATTAAAGAGGAGAGAATGTTGGAGGAAAAAGAAGAGAATGTAAGATGAGGAGGAAGAGGAGGAGGAGGAAGAAGAAGACGAGGAGGAGGAATAATTATCAGTAAGGGTAATCCTCGCCTCTATATAAAGACTTGCCTGGTAATTACTACTACTACTACTACTATTCTCCTTTCTCCTCTTCTATTGCTCCTTCACTTCATTTTTCATATTTTTTCCTCTGTGTGTGTGTGTGTGTGTGTGTGTGTGTGTGTGTGTGTGTGTGTGTGTGTGTGTGAGGGGTCGTACGTTGCAGGTGAAGGTCGTTCTCGGGAAAATTTTGGCAATAATGTGGAAATTACGAGGTGGTGAAAGTTCCTGAGAGAGAGAGAGAGAGAGAGAGAGAGGGCATCAGTGAGGGCATAATGAGGGCAATTCACCTGCGCTTCCCCTCACCTTCTGCAGTATCCGCGTCACCATGGCAACCGACGGGAGGAGATGCGCCAGGTAGCTTTCTCTCTCTCTCTCTCTCTCTCTCTCTCTCTCTCTCTATTCCGGCATGTCACTCATTATTATTTTTTTCATTGTTTTTTTTTCTATTTCCATTTGACATTATTGTGGGAAAGAAGGAGGAGGAAGAGGAGGAGGAGGAGGAGGTCATTGTCTTCCTATTCGAGGTCACCGGGACAGGAAGAAAAATTTGATACGAGAGAAGGAGGGAAAAAGGGAAACAAAGAGGAAAGGGACGTGGAGGAAACACAAGGGAAGGGAGATAATAGGGAAGGGGAATCCCGGTGAGTAGGGAATAGGAAGAGGAGTAGGAGGAGGAGAGTGTAATCTGGCAGCCCTTCTCCGTAGAGTTTGTGGATCGAATGTAATGCATGAGTTCTTTCCCTTCCCTTCGCTTCTCTTCCTTTTTCATCCTTACGTTCCCTTTCCCTTCTATCTCCTTTTACTTCTTTCCCTTCCTTTCCCTTTTCTTCCTTTCATTTAATTTCTCTTTCCATGCTATTTCTCTTCCCTTCCCTTTCATTACCTCTCCTTTCCCTGCCTGTTGTTCCATTCCTTTTCCTTCCCTTCCCTACCTTTCCGTGCCCTTCCGTCCCCTTTCCTTCCTATCCCTTTACTTTCCTTCCCTTTCAACCCCTTCCCTTTCCCTTTTTCTCCCTTCCTTCCTTTTCCCTTCTCTTCCACCCCTCTCCTTCCTTTCCTTCCCTTTCTCTCCAACCTCATCTCTTCCTCATTCCTCCAAATAACCAACTTCTCTCTCTCTCCTCCTCCCCCATTCCTTTTCCTTCCCTTCCCTTTCTTTCCGTCCGTTCAATTCCGTTCCCTTTCCTTCCTATCCCTTTACTTTCCCTTCCCTTCCAACCCCTTCCCTTTCCTTTCTTTTCCCTTCTCTTCCACCTCTCACCTTCCTTTCCTTCCCTTCCTCTCCAACCCCATTTTTCCTTCCCTTCAATCTCATTCCTTACAAATAACCAACTTTTCCTGTTCTCTCCTCCTCCCCTCTTCATTATTTTTCCTTTCTACCCATAATACCCCCTTTCCCTTCCCTTTGCTCGTTCGCGTCACCCCGCAGGGAAAACTTAAGAGAACGGGAAGGGGGGGAGGAGGAGGACGAGGAGGGGGAGAGGGGAGGAGGACGGGGCAAAGCGTCTTCTGAAGGGAAATATTTGAGGGAAAGTTATGAAAAGTTTGCGAGGCGGCCAAGTTTTGAGATCTTTTTTTTTTTTTTTTTTTTTTGTGAGTTTGTAAGTTCGTGTGACAACCGCTTGGGCTTCTTGTGCTGTCCTTTCTCCCCCCTCCTTCTCTTCCTCCTCCTCCTCCCATCCAAGGCTTTCTCTTCCTTCCCCTTGCTGAGTTTTAATAAGCCGAAGTTTTTTTTGCGTGTGTGTCCTCCTCTCCCTATTTCTTTTCTTCCTTTTCTTCTCCCTCTTTCTCTCTCCCTTAATCTTGTCTAAAGTTTTCTTCTTGTCCTCTATAGCGCAGTTTTTTTATTCCTTTTTTCTTTTCTGTTATTTTTCTCTTCCTATTTACTTTCCTTTATTTACCGCCATCTATTTTTCTTTTCGTATTTTTTCATTTTCTTTTTTGTCTATATTTTCCAGACTTAATTTAATCTGGAATCTTCATTCTTTTTCTTTACTCTTCCTTTTCCCTTTATTTGCCTCTTTTTCTCTTTTTTTTATTTCTCATTCTTTATTCTTTTTATTATATTTTCCATCAGTTTGAGTTTTCCTTCTTTTCCCTTTTTTTTTAGTTTAGTTTATGAGAGAGAGAGAGAGAGAGAGAGAGAACCTGATCAATTGCCTCCCGTATCTGCCAATTAATTATTTTCGAGGATCAGGTTAAAGGGGATTCAAGGGTCTCTTAGGGGGTTCGAATCCTCCTCCTCCTCCTCCTCCTCCTCCTCCTCCTCCTCCAAAACTCACCACAACCAGGAAAAGCAACACCATCACTACATGTTTCCCTTCACCACCACCACCTTCATCACCATCAACACCACCACCACCACCACCTTCACGCATGCCGCCCACGAAGCCCCGCCGCCCAATTTCAATTAAGTCAGGATTATAGTCATTAATTGGACGCCCACAAGCAACCCGAGGCGGCCTAGGAAGAGGAAGAGGAGGAGGAAGAAGAAGAGGAGGAGGAGGAGGAGGAGGAGATGAGTCGAGGGATGCTGGATATGAGGTGATGGAGGATAAGAAGACTAGGAAGAAGAGGCTGGGAGGTAAAGAGGAGATGGAGGAGAGTTTGAGATGTGGAGGATGTTTTTTTATTTTTTTTTATTACAACAAACGAGACGGCTCAAGGGCACAAAAAAGGAAACAATAATTGAAAAAGCCCGCAAAATAATATAAAAAAAGCATGCTGGAGGAGTTTAATGTGGAGGAAAGGAGGAAATGTGAAGGAGGGAGATGAGGAGGAAGATAAGAAAAAAGAGGAAAAAAAGGAGGATGGAAAGAAGGATCTGTCTTTTCATTTCCCTCCTTTTCCCTTCCATTCTGTTCCCTTCCCTCCTTTTCCCTTCCCTCCTATTCCCTTCCCTCCTTTTCCCTTCCCTCTTATTCCTTTCCCTTCTTTTCCCATCCCTCCTTTTCCCTTCCATTCTATTCCCTTCCCTCCTTTTCCCTTCCCTCTTATTCCCTTCCTTCCTATTCCTTTCCCTCCTTTTCCGTTTTGTCCTATTTCCTTCCCCTCCTATTCCCTTCCCTCCTTTTCCCTTCCCTCGTATTCCTTTCCCTCCATTTCCCTTCCCTCCTATTCCCTTTCCTTCTATTCTGTTTTCCTCCTATTCCTTCTCTTCTATTCTTTCTCCTCCTTTCTCATCTTTCCATCCTATCCTTTCCATTTTGTTTCTTGCTTCTCCATTCCATATACTCCCTTCCACTATCAGTCCCTTCCTTTCCCTCTTCAACTTACTTCCATTCCCTTCCCTTCCTCTGAGTCACAAGGGGAGAGCTGACGACCCCCTCTCCTTCCCCTCCTGTCATTCCTCAACTCCCTGTAATGTGGGGAAATTCCTTGCTACTCTAGGGTAAAAAAAAAAAGTTGGCATAGGGAATGGTGGAGAGAGAGAGAGAGAGAGAGAGAGAGAGAAACACAACCATGGAAATCCCAAGGTGGTGATTATGGGAGAGGGTAATGGTGACTCAGAGTGAGAGAGAGAGAGAGAGAGAGAGAGAGAGAGAGAGAGAATAAGAAAGTGGGGTTAGCGGGACTTGACACTTTACCTCCTCTTCCTCCTCCTCCTCCATCTCCTTTTCCTCCTCCTCCTCCATCTCCTCCTCCTCCCCCTTATGAAGCGTTGAAGTGTATAATATTGAAGGCTTTAATAGCTGTTGTGTATTAATGCAAAGAGGGAGAGGAAGAGGAGGAGGAGGAGGAGGAGTAGGAACACGATTCAAGAAGGGAAGAGAGATTGTCAGAGGGAAAAAGAATCGCTAATGGCATGAGTGAAGGAGGAGGAGGAGAGGAGGAGGAGGAGGAGGAGAGGAGGAGGAGGAGCAGGAAGAAGAAGAGATGGAGGAGGAGGAAGACAAGGATACATAATGGGATGGGAGAGAAAATATAGTATAAGAGAGAGAGAGAGAAAACGAATGAAAGGGGATTAAGAAGAGAGGGGAGAGAACATCGCGTTTCCTCCCTTCTTGCCCTTCCTCCCTTCTTCCTCTTTCTCCCCCTTCTCCCTTCTTTCGCTAAGCCCTTTCTGTCCTCTCTTTACCCCTCTTCTATTTGCGTATTATTTTTCTTTTTTTCTTTATTCAATTACGTTTTTACGCTTCCTATTTTATTATTTTTATTTTATTACTTATTTATTTATTTATTATTATTATTATTATTATTTTTATTTCTTTCCTCATTATTATTTTTTGTCTATCGTTTTAATTTCATCTTTTTCCTTTTACTTCATCGTCATCATTATCATTCTCTCTCTCTCTCTCTCTCTCTCTCTCTCTCTCTCTCTCTCTCTCTCTCTCTCTCTCTCTCTCTCTCTCTCTCACTTTGGAGTATTAATTAACACTCCTTTCCTTGAGTTTTCGCCGAAATGTGTTAGGCCGAAACCTCCACCTTCACCTGGCGGCTAATGAGAGAGAGAGAGAGAGAGAGAGAGAGACGTATAATAAAATGACCTAATGGATTATATAGGGAAATGGACGTATTACTCTCTGCCTTCTCCTCCTCCTCCCCCTCTTCCTCCTCCTCTTCCTCCTCCTCCTCCTCTCGTTAGGGCGTAATGAAGGAGGCACCTTGACACCTATACACACTCCGCCTTAATTAGCTCGCAGGTGCAACACTCACACCTGCGCTACCATGGTGACGGAAGGGAAGGGAAAGGAGGGGGAGGGGAGGGTAAGAGGAGGAAGAGGAGTGGAGGGGAAAACTAAGAAGAGGAAGAGAGGAATGGTAGGGAGAGAGGAAGAGGAATAGAAGGAGAGTATTAGGTGAGGTGGAAGAGGAGGAGGAGGAATAGGGAGGGGAATAGGAGGAGTGAAAGAGGAAAAGGAAAAGTGGAAAAGAAGAGAGGAGGGAAGGAAGAGGATGAAGGGAATGGAAAGAAGAGGAGGGGAATGGGAGGGGCAAGGATAGGAGAAGGGAAGGAAGGGAGAGGGAAGGATAAACAAGTTGAGAGAGAGAGGGAGAGAAATAGAAAGGGAAGGGAAGGTAACTTTATCTCCCTTCTTTCTCACCCTTTACCTTTCCTCTCCCTCCCTCCCTCTCTGTCACTCTCCCTCTCTCATTCCCTCCCTTTGTCACACAACTTCCCTTTTCCCTCCCTTTCCTTGTCACTCACTGTCCCTCCCTCTCTCCCTCCCTCCCTCTCTCTCCCTTTCTTTCCTCCCCTAAAATGCAAATAATCATAAGTCGCAGAGAGAGAGAGAGAGAGAGAGAGAGAGAAATACCCCCCTTTTTATTTCCCTATCTGGCTCATATCATCCATTTTTGAGAACTTTCTAATTTGATCATTTTTTTCGGCGCCAGTTCACTTTCCCTTTCTAACGAGGGGACTGGGCCGTTTGTTTCCTGCAGGTGAGCGAGCCAATTACAGCCAGGTGAGAGAGAGAGAGAGAGAGAGAGAGAGAGAGAGAGAGATGGGAAGCGGGGATGTAGTGTTAGAGGCCTCCCGTAACCCCTCCCCTCTCCACTCCCCTCTGCCTTATCTCCCCTCTTTCCCCTTTTCTCTCTTCTCTCCCCTATTTTCTTCCTTTTTCTCTCTTCTATCTCCTCTCACTTCTTCTCTCCTTTCTCTCCCTTCTATCCCAATACAACTTTTCACTGGGTGGGGGGGGGGGAGGGATATTAGGAAAAGAGAGATGTGAGATGGAAAGGAAGGTGAATGGAAAGAAAGGAAGGGATAGAAGAACGGAACGGCTATAGGAAAGGACGGAATAGGGGCTTGGATGAAGAGGGAAGAAGTAGAATGGAGAAGGGGAGAGGAAGGGGATCAGATGAAGGATTTGGAAAGGGAGGAGTAAATAAGAGATGAGAACGAATAGGGGAAAGAATGGAAAGGAAAGGGAAGAAAAAAGAAAAAAAATAGAAGTTAAGAGAAATAAAGAGAAGAAAAAGCTACAGAAAATGAGAAAAAAATAAAAAAAAAGGGAAAAGGAGTTGAACGACAGATAGAAAAAAAAAAGAGATAAAATAAGAGAAGAGAGGAAGAAGAGATAGACAAGAAAAAGCAAAGAAGGAAATAAGAGAAAGGGTTAAGGGGAGAGAGAGAAGAAAGAGAGAGGAAATGGAGGGAGGGGCTTTAGGGGAGAGAAGAAAGAAGAGGGGGAGAGAGAGGGGGAGAATAAAGAGGAGGGAAGAAGGATGGAAAAAAATGAAGGGGGGGAGGAAGGAAGGGAGGAGAGGGGGGGAAAGGGGGTGAGGAGTGTGACGCAATGATTCACTCTTTGTACATCACGTCTTTGAATCTTGTTGACATCGATGGGCGAAGAGGAGGAGGAAGAGGAAGAGGAAGAGGAAGAGGAGGAGAGAGTTTGGAGAAGGAAGGAAAATAACACTGCTTTCTTTTTTACTTATTTTACTAAACTTATATTTTTTTTTATTCGTTCTATTTGTTTTTTTTTATATTTGTTGGTTTGTTAACTTATTTGTCGGTTTGCTTGCTTGTTTGTTTGTTTGTTTATATTTACAGGTAACACAAATAACAGGTGAGGCAAGGTTTTAATTGAAATGGAAAGTGTTGCGTTTGTCTCACTTATCTGGC
>NC_066541.1:10693635-10721135 GCF_024679095.1 Eriocheir sinensis | reverse complement strand
TTACATATTTTTTCTTCTTTATTTCAGGGTAACCATTATACTTATCATTATACTCCTGTCTTGCTCTATGATGACTCTGTTCTCTTTGTTTTCGTTCTATCATTGTATTTATTATTTTGTTTGTCTTAATTTTGTTTCGTTTTTCTTTGTTATTCGAGAATTTTTTTTATATGAGTTTACCTTTTAATTAACGTGCTTTTATTTTGTTCCAGGTAAGTGTCCGAGAGAGAAGGGAAGAAGTCGGCATCAGTGAGTAGTGATTTATATTTCTTCTGTCTTTGTCATTTATTTTCCTACTATCTTTGTAATTAATTTCTCTACTATCTTTTGTACTTCATATTTCTTCTATCTTTGTAATTTATTTTCCTACTGTCTTTTTAATTAATTTCTCTACTATCTTTGTAATTAATTTCTCTACTATCTTTGTACTTCATATTTCTTCTATCTTTATAATTCATTTCTCTACTATCTTTGTACTTCATATTTCTTCTATCTTTGTAATTTATTTCTCTACTATCTTTGTAATTCATTTCTCTACTATCTTTGTAATTCATTTCTCTACTATCTTTGTAATTCATTTCTCTACTATCTTTGTAATTCATTTCTCTACTATCTTTGTAATTCATTTCTCTACCCTTTCCTCCCTTCCTTCCTTCCTTCCCTCCCTCTTTTCTTCCTTCCTTCCTTCCTTCCTTCCTTCCTTCCTTCCTTCTTTTCAATGTCACTCCCTCTATCAACATTTTTTTTATATCTTTCCTTTCTTTCCCGATCAGCATTTCCATTCTCCCTTCCTTCCCCTTCACCCTTTCCTCCCTCCCTTCCTTCCTTTCCTCCCCCCTTCCTTCCTTCCTCCCTCCCTTCCTTCCTTTCTTCCTTCTTTTTAATGTCACTCCCTTTATCAACATATTATTTCTATATTTCCTTTCTTTCCCGATCAGTATTTCCATTCTCCCTTCCTTCCCCACCACCCTTTCCTTCCTTCCTTCCCTCCTTCCTTCCCTCCTTCCTTCTATCCTTCCTTCGTTCCTTTCTTCCTTCTCTTCAATGTCACTCCCTCTATCAACATTTTTTCTATCTTTCCTTTCTTTCCCGATCAGTATTTTCATTCTCCCTTCCCCATCACCCTTTCCTCCCTTCCTTCCTTCCTTCCCCATCACCCTTTCCTCCCTCCCTTCCTCATCACCCTTTCCTTCCTTCCTTCTTTCCTTCCTTCCTTCCCTCGTGCCGATATCCCGATAACCAATACTCCCGAGATAAGACTTGCATGGGACTGTCAACCGAATATTCCTCACACCCGACACATACAGATTTATTCCTCTCTCTCTCTCTCTCTCTCTCTCTCTCTCTCTCTCTCTCTCTCTCTCTCTCTCTCTCTCAGAAACAAACACACAAACACAAAAACAGTCATATTTTCCCGTCTGTTTCCTTTTCTTTTTTTCTTTTTCGAGCTCTTCATTATCTGGTTTCTGTCGCCTATTTTCTTCTTTTCTTACCTTTTATTTTAGGCTTTATTTTTCTTTTTTTTTCTTTTTTTATTATCTATCATTCCTTTCCTCTTCCTCTTGATCCTCTTGCATCGCCACCCTCCACACGGACACATGCTCTCTTCTCTTTCTCTCCTCCTCTTCTTCTTCCTCTTCCTTCTCCTGTCTTCTTGCTTTCATCTTATTTGTTTTTCTTTTATATTTTCGTTCAGTTCGGTTTTTTTTCTTTTTCATAGAGAGACACGTTTGATTTTTCCCTCTTCCTCTTCTTCTTCCTTTTCTTTTCCTATCTTCTGGCTTTCACTTTTTCTTTCTTTTATTATATTTTCTTTTCTCAACTCTTCGTAATTTTCTTTTTCTCACACGTGCTTGCCTGTTTCCTCTTCCTCCTCTCATTCTTTCTCCTCTTTTCCTGTCTCCTTGGTTTCCTCCGCGTCTTTCTCCTTTTTTTATTTTGTGCCAACTCTTCTATATTCTCGTCTTTCTCACACCCTTCCTCACACGCACACATTTTCCAGTCTTCCTCCTCCTCCTCTTCCTCTTCCTCGGCAGTTGTGCTTTCCTTTTGTGCTCTCCAGCATATCCTGAGGCTCTCCTATTGCTGCTGCTGCTGTTTTGCTGCTTCGCTGACCTGCTCTGCTAAGTGCTAAGTGTTATATTCACTTTACTTAAACACATTCTCCCTAGCACACTTCCTCATCCCTTCTGCCCTACCCTACACCTCCCCTACACCTCCTCACAACCCTGTGGTGCACATACAACTCCTTCCTAACTGTATTAAGCTCCTTCTTAACCTTACTACACATAATTTACATATTATTTTCCAAGAAGTGTACTAGGAGGTCCTTGTTTTCAGGCTGATTTTCTTTCATTGTTTCGGTCCGTACATTCCCGCCGCGGCGTTTACCCAGCCGCGCGGAGGGCGAAATTCCCTGGAGACCCTTTGTTTTTTTCCTCCCCTACCCGGCCGCGTGAATCCCCTAGAGGGAAGTCTAAAGAGAACACCTGCCCGAGCCAGACAGGAGGGAGTAAATCGTTCCCACCTGACCTACTGCCACTCATTCTCTCTGAAGTTAAAAGGTAACAAAACATATCAAAAGATAACAATAAAAGATATGGCTTCATCACTACGCAAATGCCCCGGGTGCAAAGGACGCTTCGCCCCACAATATTTTGATAAGGGGGCGGAGTCATGTAGACACTGTCAAATGGAAAAGAAGATCTCAGATTTAGAGAGGGGTTTAACCGAGTGCCTTAAAGCGTTGAACCAACGTCCCCCTCTACCCGCTCTCACCCCCGCTGCTTCTTCCTCTTCTTCTTCTTCTTCCTCTTCCTCTTCTTCTTTGCCTTCCTCTTCTTCTCTTACTCCGACGGACCCCACCCTTCTTTATCTCCCTCCTCCCTCTCCTCCTCCGTCCCAGGGGTCCGGACGAGAGCCATGGCCCGCAAGGTGAGGTCTTCTTCTTCTTCTTCCTCTTCTTCTTCTTCTTCTTCTTCTTCTTCTTCTTCTTCTTCTTCTTCTTCTTCTTCTTCTTCATCTTCTTCTTCCTCTACTTGTGTTACCGCTTCCACTGCGTGCCCATCCATTTCCTTCTCGTCCCCCACGTCCTCCTCCTCCTCCTCCTCCTCCCCCCCCTCCTCATCGTCCCCATCCTCCTCCTCCTCCTCCTCCTCCTCCTCTTCCCTCTCCTCCTCCTCTTCCTCCTCTGCTTCTTCTTCTCCTTCTTCTTCTTCTTCTTCTTCTTCTTCTTCTTCTTCTTCTGCTTCCACCTCCGCTGCCCGCTCATCCATCTCCTCGTCCCCCTCGTCCTCATCCTCCTCTGCCTCCTCCTCCTCCTCTGCTTCTTCTACGCCTTCTTCATCTTCTTTTCCTCTCATTCTTCCTCCTCCTCCTAGTCCTCCTCCTCCTCCTCCTCCTCCTCCTCCTCCTCCTCCTCCTCCTCCTCCTCCCCCCCTCCTCCTCCTCCTCCTCCTCCTCCTCCTCCTCCTCCTCCTCCTCCTCCTCATCATCATCATCATCATCATCTTCTTCTTCTTCTTCTCCTGCTTCTTCTTCTTCTTCCTTCTCTTCACCTCCTTCTTCCTCCTCCTCCTACTCCTCCTCCTCCCTCCTACCCCTAGTTTGCAGGCGTAGACGGAAGACCATCCTCCCAGCCGTCTCCTGTGAAGACGGATCACACTTCAACGGATCAAGAATCAACACCAAGGTTAACATAAAACTGGTGGGTGACAGCATTGTTAGAGAACAACTGACTGAGTTCTGTGGACGAAGTATCAAGAACAGAAGACGCTACTGTATTCCTGGTGCAAAACTACAAGATATAAAAGAAGCGGTAGACCTCGTCTCAGACCGCACGGAGCAGGACACACTCTTTGTTTTGCACGCTGGCACGAACAACGTCCAAACAATGTCCACGGAGGAAATTATAGCTGACTACCGACGAGTAATCCGCCGCTTCAAGGAAAAGTCAAGCCACATCATTGTCTCAGGGATTCTTCCGAGAATCAACGCCTTCACAGGCTTCCACAGAAAGGCGTCGAACATCAACAACAGATTGAAGCACCTCTGCCAGAACGAGGAAGTTTCGTTCGCAAGTCAGTGGGATCATTTCTATGATATCTGACCTTTTCCATCCTGACGGTCTTCACCTCAATGCGATTGGCTCAGCACGGCTTGGTAGGTTGCTGAACGAGGAGGTACTTTTGTACTCAAAAAACTCCGAGCGCGGGAGGGGCACCAAAGTATCGTAAACAACCAACCAGTAGGGACCGCTCATTACACACCAAGGCCCCCAACAGTGAACACAAGCAGACACCAGACTACTGTGCCGCGAAGCGTTGAAGTCAAGAAGGACATTTCTGTCCTATACACCAACGCGCGGAGCTTAATACCCAAACGTTTGAGTTACTTGCCTATGTTGACGTAGAAAGTCCGGACGTGATTGCCATCACCGAAACGTGGGCCACCTCTGACCACCTAATGACCGAATTCTCAATTCCGGGATACGAGAGCTTCTACAAAAACAGACTTCACAAGAAAGGAGGAGGTGTCATCTGTTACGTCAAGAACAAATACCCTGCCGTGGAAATAACCAAAGAAGACTCAGAGAAATATGACACTGTATATGTTGAACTGGAGACTAGCAAGCACAACAAAATAACGATTGGAACCGTTTACAGACCTCCAAAGCAACAAGCAGCGGACGACGAAGCGCTGTACGAGGAAATTCACACCATAACACAAAACAAACAGTCAGTCATTATCGGGGACTTTAACTGTTCCAACATTGACTGGACCACGATGATTGGAGATCGGGAGGGTAACAGATTGCTCGAAATGTTAGAGGACAATTTTCTTACTCAGATTGTTACCCAACCGACGAGGAAAATAACTTATTAGACCTAGTACTCGTGAGTGATTCAGATCTCACACGTGAATGTCAAGTCGGCGAAAAACTGGATGGTTGCGACCATCACCTAATTCGCCTAAAATCAGAACAGACCATGAACTCACCGAAAACATGTCCAAGATTCCAGACTACAAAAAAGCCAATTTTAACTTCGCTCGTGAGCTGATAACCCAGACAACTTGGGAACCCATGAACCTCACTCCGGTGGACGGCGCGTGGAACGGCTTTAAGAACAAACTCCTGGAGGTAGAGAGAACGACTGTTCCCATGAAGACAAGGAGAACAAATAATGCCACAAGCACACCGTGGATGACTACCCAAGTTCGACGGGCGATTAATTTGAAGAGAAAATACAACTTGCTAAAGGAAAACAGCACTGACGAGGCACGCGAACAGTACCATCAAAGCCTCAGAGCTTGCAGAACACTCATTCGCCAGAGTAAACGTGACTATGAAAAGCAAATTGCACGCGAAGCCAAGTCCAACCCGAAAAAGTTCTTCACGTATATAAGAACCAAAAGAAGACAAAAGCAATATCGGTCCCTAAAAGATGAAAGTGACGTACTAACACAGGACAGTAGACAAATGGTCGAAATCCTAAACAGGAACTTCGCGTCTGTGTTCACGGTCGAGAATACCCAGTCCGTACCCGAGAGCCCTTCCCCACCGATGGGAATCACTCCCTAGAAATTGGTACAATCGACGAACGGGATGTGAAAAGTACCTAGACAAACTCGAGACAAACAATTATACCGGACCCGAAGACTTTTCACCAAGGCTTCTCAAGGAACTCAAGCAGCAAATACTCAATCCACTCACCTCAATCTACAATCTTTAACTACAACAAAACAAAGTCACGAAAGACTGGAAACAATCGAACGTAACACCGATATACAAAAGGGAGACAAAAGTGTGGCCCTAAACTACAGACCAATCAGCTTGACCTCAGTGGCCGGAAAAATCCTCGAGAAGATCATCAGAGACAAACTCGTTAGGTTCCTTGAAGACAACAACATCATTTCCGATGCTCAGCACGGTTTCAGGAACAAGCGCTCATGCTTAACCAATTTATTGGACTTCTTCCAAGGTATCTATGAAAACTGGGATAATCATATCCCCAGTGATGTTATATATCTAGACTTTCAGAAAGCCTTTGACAAAGTGCCACATGAAAGACTCCTCAAGAAACTTAAGTCGGCGGGATTAGGCGACGATCTGACAGCGTGGATCAAAGACTGGCTCACTGAAAGAAAACAACGAGTTGTACTCAACGGACAGGCCTCCAGTGGCTCCCGGTCACAAGTGGAGTGCCACAGGGGTCAGTGCTGGGACCCATACTTTTCATCATATATATCAACGACCTAGAACTAGGATTAAATCAATCTTTCAAAATTTGCCGACGACACAAAGGTGGGTGGGAAGTCCCTCACGACAACAGACTGCGAAATTATCCAGAGAGACCTGGACCAGATCACTCGGTGGTCAGAAAAATGGCAGATGTCCTTCAACACTACCAAATGTAAAGTAATGCATATCGGATCCAGAAACAGCAACCACATATACCACATGGGTGGCGAACCACTACATGTTGTGCAAGAGGAAAGAGACCTCGGGGTCACCATCAGCAGTGACCTGAAACAAACAAAACACTGCAAGTCCGCCTGTAAGAAAGCCAATACAATGCTTGGGTTCATATCGAGGAACTTCGAATACAAGACGCCGGGAGTTATGTTATCCTTGTATAATTCGCTGGTAAGGCCCCACCTGGAATACGCCGTGCAATTCTGGTCTCCTAATTACAGGAAAGACATTGAATTACTTGAGAGAGTACAGCGCCGCGCCACGAAGATGATACCATCACTGAGGACGAAACCCTATGAAGAACGACTCGAGCGACTCAACCTCTTCACGTTGGAAAAGAGACGACTGCGGGGAGACATGATACAAGTCTTTAAGTACCTGAACAAGCTCAGCAACGTTGATCACTCCAAACTCTTCACGCTACAAACTAACCTGAGAACAAGAAACAACGGAAAAACAATTCAAGCAAAGCGATGCAATACCGACATCGGCAGGAGTTACTTCTCGAATAGAGTTGTTCGCCACTGGAACAGCCTTCCTGCAGAAGTGGTTAGCGCAGAGACCATCAACTCCTTCAAGAAACGCATTGATCGCCACTTTGCTGCAACAGGAGTGAACTGAACGTTCCCAAGAGTAGGTACACAAGTGCTTTAATCCTTCCCTGCAAGCCACTTCTGTGGCAAACGGATTGATTAAATCACTGAACGCAGGCAGTCTAGTAATGAGCCAACAGGCTTTCTGCTGCCTGCTAGTCCATGTTTCCATGTTTCCTCCTGTCCCGCTTGCTAAACTCTTCGTCTCTTCCTCGCCTGCGTTCACCACTTTTTTTTTTTTTTTAATTCGCAACTTTCTTCGTTTATCTGATTTTCCACTGTCTCCTCCTCCTCCACCTCGTGTTTCAGTGTGTTTCCGTATGTTTCAGTGTGTTTCAGCGTGTTTCAGCGTGTTTCAGTAAGGAAGGAAGGAAGGAAGTATGGAAGGGAGGAAGGAAGGAAGGAAAAGAAACTAAGAGAAATTGAGAGAAAGGAAGAAACTTTATAGACTTTTTCCTCATGTTTCAGCGTGTTTCAGCGTGTTTCAGTAGGGAAGGAAGGAAGGAATTGTGGAAGGAAGAAAATAAGGAAGAGAAACAAAGAGAAATGGAGAGAAAGGAATAAACTGTATAGACTTTTTCCTCATGTTTCAGCGTGTTTCAGTAGGGAAGGAAGGAAGGAATTGTGGAAGGAAGAAAATAAGGAAGAGAAACAAAGAGAAATGGAGAGAAAGAAAAAAATTATATACTTTTTCTTTGTTTCATCGTGTTTCAGCGTGTTTCATCGTGTTTCATCGTGTTTCAGCGTGTTTCAGAGCCGCTTATTTTCCCTCATGGTACTATATATTTTTCCCGGCCTGATTAATTTACGTCCCGGCTATCGTGTTCCCTCGTCATTTGCGTAATTAGTGCAGAAAGAGGTATTTTTTGGGGTGGATATTAGAGCAAGAACATTTTTTTTTTTCATACCCGAAGAGTTCTGTAACGTTGGGAATTTTTGTTAATATTTACTGTTATGAAAATATTTGTGGAGCTTTTTTTTTTTTTTTTTTTTTTTGTGTGTGTGTGTGTCATTATGAACTGGATACCTTCCCCCACACGCCCGCCCCTTCTCCCTTCCCTTCCCTTCCCTTCCCTTCCTAACCTTTATCATTCTTCCTTTATCTTCCCTTCCCTTCTTTTCCCTTCCCTTTCCTTCCCTTCCCTTCCTTTCCCTTGCCTTCCCTTCCCTTCCCTTCCTAACCTTCATCATTCTTCCCTTCTCTTCCCTTCCCCTCCCTTCTCTCTTCAGTTCCCTTCCTTCTACCCTTTTATCTCCATTCCCCTCCTTCCTTACCCCTCCCTTTCCTCTTCCCTTCCCTTCCTTTCTCTTCTATTCACTTCTTACTCTTCCTACCGTTTATCTTTCTCCCCTCCTCTTCCCCTACATTGCACGGCCTATCTTCTCTCTCTCTCTCTCTCTCTCTCTCTCTCTCTCTCTCTCTCTCTCTCTCTCTCTCTCTCTCATTCGTCTCCTCTCCTCTCCCCTCCCCCCTTTCTCCCCCTACCCCCTACTCGTGCTTTATTCCTCTCCGTCGGGGGTAATATCGCTCAGGCCTGTCGATTCAGTGCTTGTGGGGGAAAGGGAGGAGGAGGGGGGAAGGGGGAGAGGGGAGGGGTTGGGGGAAGAAGGATGACCATTACTTAAACTGCAACTGCTACCATGAGTGTCACTACTACTACTACTACTACTACTACTACTACTACTACTATTACTGCTACTACTATTTTTATTACTTCTGCTGCTACAACATATTATTCAATTTCTTCTGCTATTACTACAACTACCACGATCACCACCACCACCACCACCACCACCACCATCATCATCATCATCATCACCACCACCACCACCACCACCATCATCATCATCATCATCATCATCACCACCACCACCACCAGCATCATCACCACCACTATCTCACCACCAAAACCACCACTGCTACAATTATTTCCTCCTCCACACATCATCACCACAACCACCAACATCAACAACAACAACAACAACACCCGCTCCACATCACCACCACCACCACCTCCACACATCACCACCACCACCACCTCCACACATCACCACCACCACCACCTCCACCTCCACACACCACCACCACCACCACCACCACCACCACCTCCACCACCACTACCACCAGTATTGACCAGCTCTTCTTCCACTGACCTTTCTGCACAAGCCCGAAGGTTAATGTCACGTGACTCTCCTGCCCCTCCCCCTTCCTCTCTCTCCCACCCCTCCTCCCCCTCCTCCCCTCCCCCTGCATCCGTTACCAAGGCTTCTGCGACACCCTGAACGTTCCCCCTGACCCCCTCCGCCCCCTGTGATGCATTGGCAGTGTGTAGCGTTAATTAAAGAAAAACAAAAAAAGGGAAACAGTTTGGTACAGAATGTGGTGTGTGTGTGTGTGTGTGTGTGTGTGTGTGTGTGTGTGTGTGTGTGTGTGTGTGTGTGTGTGTGTGTGTGTGTGTGTGTGTGTGTGTGTGTGTTTGTTAAGGGAGATGATTTTAGACTTTTTTTCTTTGAGTCTCACAGTATTTTTTGCATTACCCTGTTCCTTCTTCTTTTCTTCCTCCTCTTCCTCCTCCCCCTCCTCCTCCTCCTCATCTTCTTCCTCCTCCTCCAATGTTATCCTGAGCCACTTCCAATAATGTCTCTCTCTCTCTCTCTCTCTCTCTCTCTCTCTCTCTCTCTCTCTCTCTCTCTCTCTCTCTCTCTCTCTCTCTCTCTCTCTCTCTCTCTCTCTTCCTCCATTCACATTTTCCCTTTGTCTCCCTCCTCTCCCTCCCTCTCTCCCTCTCCCTCTTCACTTTTCTCTCTTGCCCTCCCTTTTCTCCCAGCCTCTTTGTGCCTTTCTCTCTCCCTTCCGCTATCCTTCCTTGTCCCTCCCTCTCCCTCCCTCTCTCCCTCCCCCTCCCTCTCATCCCTCTTACAGCCTCCCTCTCCCTCTTTCTCCCTCTTTTTTTTCTGTCTTTCTTTCCTGTTTTGATCATTTGCTTGTTTGTCTTGTCCCGTATGTGTGTCCTTATTTTTCCTTCTTGTATTTTGTGTTTCATATTTTCCGTTTTATTTTTGTTTTATTTTAATGTTTGTTTTTGTTTTCCTTGTTCCTTGTGTTGGTTTTCTTCCTCTTGCTGTTGTTGTTGTTGTTGTTTTAGTTAGGGAGATTGGTTTGGGGTTTATTGTTTTTTTTTTCTTCTTTTCCTTCCTTTGTTCCTTTGTTCCTTCTCCCTTCCTCCTTCCTTCAATTCATCGTTTCTTCCTTCCTTCTTTCTTTCTTTCTTCCTTGCTCTTCTTCCTTTGTTCATTCTTTCCTTATCTTTCCCTTCCTCAGTTCGTCTATTCTTCCTTTCTTTCTTTCTTCCTCCCTTTCTTCATTCTCTCCTTTTCCCTTCCTCCCTCCCTCTTTTCGTCTTTTCTTCCTTCCTTCTTTTTTCTTTCTTTCTTCTCTTCATTGCTTACTTCCTCCTCTGTCAACCCTTCTTCCTACCCTTCCTTCCTTCTCTCCTCTGCCCATATTTCCTTCCTCTCTCTCTCTTACCTTCATCATTCATTCATTTTATTTTCACTACTTTATCACCTCACTACCTCCTTTCCTTCCTTCCTTCCTTCCTTCCTTCCTTCCTTCCTTCCTTCCTTTCCTTCCTTCCTTCTCTCGTCCTTTCACTCCTTCCTTCTCTCCTTTCTAACTTCCTTTCTTCCCTCTTTCCTTCCCTCCCTTCTTCATTCATTCATTCTTCATTCTTCCTTCCTTCCTTCTTCTCCCCTTTCTCCTTCCTCAAACTTTCCTTCTGGTCTCCGTCTTTTCAATTTTTTTCTCCCCCTCAAAATTGATTTATCACCGTGGTCTCTGCTCCCTCCTATAATTTGCACCTCCTCCTCCTCCTCCTCCTCCTCCTCTTTCTTTTCTTACATTATTTGATTCACTTCATGTCCAGATGGAGGAGGGGAAGGAAGCGTAGCCAGATATTACTCCTCCTCCTCCTCCTCCTCCTCCTCCTCCTCCTCCAATATTCTTGTCTTCCCTCTTCCTTTTATCATTCCTCCTAATAGTGGCTTTCCTCCTGATGCCCTCTTACCAAATTCTCCTCCTCCTTTTCTTCCTCCTTCTCCTCCTCCTCCTCCTCTTCTCAGTAATCCCAATAGAGGGTGTGTGTGTGTATGTAGGATTTGCCTGTCTGTCTATTTTATTGATTACACACACACACACACACACACACACACACACACACACACACACACGTTCTCTCCCTCCCTTGACCTTCACACAAATTCCAAACACATCCGACAAAGAGAAGACTTTTTTTTTTCTTAAGTCTTCTTTTCTCTTTCTCCTTCAATGTGTGTGTGTGTGTGTGTGTGTGTGTGTGTGTGTGAACGGAACACATTAAGGGAGATATAAGATGTTTACTCTCCTCCAAATTAGCCTTTCTGCCATTAACTCAAGGTCTCTCCTCTTCCTCTTCCTCCTCTTCCTCCTCTTCCTCTTCCCCCTCTACCTTTATCTCTCTCCTTCTCTTGTTCCTCCTGCCTCTTTATCTCCTCATTCTCCTCCTCCTCCTTCTTCTCTTCCTGCTTTATCTCCTCTTTGACCTTCCTTTATCTTCCTACCCTACACCCAACCTTGTCCAAGCATCCATCCTCCTCCTCCTCCTCCTCCTCCTCCTTCTTCTCACACACCGGGCGGGAGGCGATAAGGGTTTATGGGCGGCCATTTGGGTGCAAGTCGGGGCTGTGTGTGGGCGTGCTAGGGACAGTTGGGGCAGGGCAGAGATGGGGGCTGGGGAAGGGGGGGAGGGGGGAAGAGGAGGAGTTGGAGGCATGGTGAAAGAGTGGGACTGGGTAGGTGGGTGGGGGGAGGGGGTACAGGGCGAGGCGTGGTGGGTAGGGTCGTTTGGGCATCTGTCGTCTCTTCTTGGGGTCGTCTTGGTCTTTGTCGGGGTCGTAAGGAGGTGGTTGGAAGGGTACGTTTGAGGTCGTTTGGGTTTAATGTCTGTTCTCGGGTTCTTGTGGGGTAGAATGGTGTCTGTTGGGGTGGGTTAGGTTCTGCTGAGGTGGATTTAGGCTCTGTCAAGGTCTGTTTTGTGGGGGTATGTAAGTAAAGATTTTTGTGGGGGTATATTGGTACAGATTTTTGTGGGGGTATATAGGTACAGATTTTTGTGGGGGTATATTGGTACAGATTTTTGTGGGGGTATATTGGTACAGATTTTTGTGGGGGTATATTGGTACAGATTTTTGTGGGGGTATATTGGTACAGATTTTTGTGGGGGTATATTGGTACAGATTTTTGTGGGGGTATATTGGTACAGATTTTTGTGGGGGTATATTGGTACAGATTTTTGTGGGGGTATATTGGTACAGATTTTTGTGGGGGTATATTGGTACAGATTTTTGTGGGGGTATATTGGTACAGATTTTTGTGGGGGTATACTGGTACAGAATTTTGTGGGGGTATATTGGTACAGATTCCGTCTGGAGCATATCTTATTTCTGTCGGGTTAGGTCAAGGTTCTATCGGAGCAGTCTGGGGTTATTTGGGTTGTGAGTGCTGTGAAGGGTTTTATAGAACGAATGTAATTTGGGTACTGTTTTGGGTTCTTTAGGGGTTCTTTTTTATAATTCTTGGTTTCGTGAGGTTCTGGAGGAATGGAATAGTCAGTTGGTGGAGTGGTAATGCAATAGTGGGGTAAGGAGGTGAGTGGAGTGGTTGTGGAGTGATTGAAATATTGAACTTGGAGGTGGAGTAAGGAATGGAGTAGTGGAGAATTGTCGTAGTAGTGGAGTGGTAAGCAGATGATATAGAGTAACGGAAGGGGAATTACAGATGAGGAAATGTTAATGAAAGTAAATTAGTGGAGCGTTAGTGTGTAATGGTGGAAATATGGAGCAAGGATGTGGAGTATTAAAGTGGAGAGCAGGTGATGTGTAGTAGCGGAAGAGGAATTAATTATAGATGAGGAGGAAAAAAAGAATGAATTAATCTGGAAACACGGGAGATTATAAATGGGAGGAAAAAATAATGAGAGTAAATTAATGATGCAAACAGGAGGCGGGTGGGTCGGTCCGGGCCGGTTCCGGAAGCTATAAATTCGAGCTTGGTTGTAATTGTCATCCGGATGTTGCTAAATATTGACGAGCAGCGTGAAGGTGCGCGGCTTTGACCGGGGGAATGATTCTAATTATCAAAAGGATCAGTTAGGTGTAGATTTTTAATTATGATTATTGTTATTGTTATTATTATTATTATCATTATCATTATCATTATCATTATCATTATCATTATCATTATCATTATCATTATCATTATCATTATCATTATCATTACGTTATCGACTTACTTGAAATACTATCATTACCATTATCATTATCATTATCATTATCATTATCATTATCATTATCATTATCATTATCATTACTATTATTATTATTTGCTACAACAACAACAACAAGAACTACTACTACTACTATTACTACGACTATTACTACTACTTCTATAACTACTACCAATGCTGATGATGATAAAACTGATAAAAATAATATTGCCTCTTATTTTTCCTTCGCCTTTCCATCCCGCACCTGTCCTTGGCGTGATACCTGCGGCTTAATTAATGACGTCACCGCGGCGCCTTACCTGGGCCTCGCCGCGCCTCCCTGAGCCCATCTCGCCCTCATAACGATGCTAATTCCCTCATTCCCCGCCGAGAAAACTTTCTAATTACTATTTATGCATCATTGCCCGCACTCATTAAGGCGGAGTCACGCAAATGAGTTTTTGAGGGTCGGGTTGGGGATTTTTTTTCCCGTCGCTTCCGCCTCCGCCGCGCGTCGAGTCGGCGGTGGTTCATGTGTTAGGCTGCGAGTCACCGAGGCGAGGCGGCTCATGAAGACGCGGCTCGTTGCTGGGGTTCGTAGGGACGCCAGAATATGAGGTTTTCCTGAAGGAATTTATGACACGAGGATATTCTACATGCTATATCAAACAAACTTTTTTTAACACCGCAGTATTGAACATCCCCTAGAAAGCTTCATACATTTTTAAACACTGATAAATTTTAGAAAACCCGTTTTTTGAAAGAATACGAAAGTTTTCTTTAATATTCTGATATCGACATTTTCCTCAAAATCTTAGGAATGCAAACCTTTTATTAATAACTTATTTCGACAAACTGCTTAAGGCCCAATAATACGAGATTTCTTTTAAAAATTCAATTATAAAAAAATAATAATTTGTCTTGATAACGTAAAACTATCCTAAGACACTCAATAGACATACCTTAACCCCCCCAAAAAAAATATATATATATATAATAAGCTCAAGGCCAAACAAATACGAACTTTTCTGAAAAACACGCTAGACAAACCTTTCTTGGAAGACTCGAGGCGGAGGAAGCGGTTCATAAAAGCTTCGAGCAGGCTACTTTGCAGATTCCGGGCATTGATGGCTCGAATTAGCGGCTCATTGCGGGTGGCTCACTGCGGGGCTGAGACGGCGGCGGCTCAGCGATAATCCGGGAGGCTCAGCTCTGGCTCCTGTTTCCAATTACTGGCTCGTGGAGGGGAGTCAGATGCTTCGAATAACCGGCTCACGACTCGAGGAAGAGGTTCGCTGCTTCAAATCATCGGCTCTTAAGCTTCGTGCGTGGGCAGACATTACCTCGAACACTGGGGATTAAGATGGTGGAATGTAGGTGGAGGCAAGGTGGAATGAGGGTGAAGGAAGCATGGAGGGAGAGTGGAATAATGGCGGAGGGCTTTTTTTTTTTTTTTTTTTTTACATTAAAGGATGCGGCTCAAGGCCAACAAAAAAAATACAAAAAAAAGCCCGTTACTCGCCACTCCCACAAAAGTAAAAAGAGTAGCCAAAAGAGTGGTGAATTTGGGGTGGAGTGAAAATATTGAGTAAGGGAGAAATTGAATGAATGAATGAGTGGATAACTGGAGTGAAGAAAATGAAAAGATGTGGAGGGAGAAAGAAATAAAAGTGAATGAATAAGTAAAATGAGTGACTAAAAACGACACAGATGAAGAATGGAGTGAAAAGGAATGGAGTTGAAGCAAGGGAAGGAAGAGAATAAGATGAAAGTGAAAGGAGTGGAGTAATGTAAAAGTGGTTGGAGTAAAAGTGGAGTAAGTGGAACTGGAAATGATAGTGGAATCGGGACTGGGAATGATAGTGGAATTAAGTAAAAGTCAAAGGAGGGTGGAATAGGAAAGAAATGAAAATGGAATGAAAAGTGGAGTGAGGGTGGAGAAGGAAACGCAGGAGAATGGGACGGTAAGTGGAATGACGAAAGTAAAATTGGACTGAGGTGGAGTAAATAGAAGGAAGGAGAGTGTAACGATAGTGGAATGAGTGAAGTGACCGTGGCATGAGGGTGGAGGAGAGGAATGAAGGTGGAGTGAAGGCTGCGTGGGCGGAGGAATTGGCTCGCGTGCCGCCCGCTGAGATGAGTCACCTTAGAGAGAACCAGCATCCGCCCCCCCCCTCATCCCCTCTCTCTCTCTCTCTCTCTCTCTCTCTCTCTCTCTCTCTCTCTCTCTCTCTCTCTGACTCATTCCTGTATTAAACGTGTATTTTTATGTTTTCCTGTTCTTTATTTGTTATTTCTTCGTATGATTCTCCTCTTCCAAACATTTATGCTTTCCACGAACCTCCTACTGAGTGTGTGTGTGTGTGTGTGTGTGTGTGTGTGTGTGTGTGTGTGTGTGTGTGTGTGTGTGGCTTACGTTATATACAAAGTTATTTAGAGCGTTATTCATAGTTCTAATAAATAAATAAAAGCCAATGGGTATTTTAATGAACGTGATAGCTTTGGTTACGGCCATTTATTTATACTTTGTTTTACGCATTGGCTGAACTTTTGATTTGAGAGAGAGAGAGAGAGAGAGAGAGAGAGAGAGAGAAGACCCCCCTCGCAAAACCCAATCGTAAGACCCACTCCTCTAAACCATGATAAAATATTCCTAAACCCATTTCTCTCACCCTTTCCTTCTCCCCCTCTCCCCTTCCTTCCCTCCCTCCCCCTTACCTCTCCCCCTCTTCCCTTCCCTTCCCTCTCCCCCTCCCTTCTTTCCCTCTCCTTCCCTCTCCTTCTCTCCTCTTCCCTTCCTCCCCCTCCTGCACTCTTCGAAGTATGGAAAGTCACAACGTATGGCTTAGTGGCAGAGAGAGAGAGAGAGAGAGAGGGGGGGGGCGTTAGGAGGCCGTTTTTCGCAATGGGGGACGTAAATATCAACAGTGTGAGCCATCGTGTTTGTTTCTGGCTCGTGTGTTTGCTGTATGGCGCCGTTTGGGAGTGTATTACCACGGGGGGGGGGGGGTATAGTAGTGGTGGGTGGGGGGGTGGCGGGGGGGTTAGGGCAGGTAGATATGTATGAAGTTCTAAGATTTGTGGTGTATGGTGTTTGTTTGTTTTTTTTCTTATTCGTGTACCAGCAATGTTTTTTTCTTTAAGGTGGTGGTGGTGGTGGTGGAGGATATGTATGAAGTAAAAATAAACGCAAAAAAAGGAGTGAAAAAAGTAGAGGAAGAGGAAAGGAAAGAGCAAGAAGAAGTAGAGGAGGAGATGAGAGGGAGAGTAAGAAAACGGAGTGAAAAAAGAAGAGGAAGAGAAGGAAAAAGGAAAGGAAAGACCAGGAAGAGGAGGAAAATAATAAAGAGGAAAGTAACAGAAAGAAAGAGGAAGAAGATTTGCTAGGTATATTTTTTCTTTCTATTCTCGATCCTGTAATGTTTTGTTATATAAGAGTTGTTGGTTATGGAGGTGGATTAAAGTGCGTCCATGAAGAGGAGGAGGAGAAGGAGAAGAAGGAAGAGGAGCTGGAGGAGGAGGAGGAGAAGAAGGAAGAGGAGCTGGAGAAGGAGAAGGAGAAGAAGGAAGAGGAGCTGGAGGAGGAGGAGTCAAAAGACGTGGAGGAAAAATGTGACTGGTGGTGGCTGCAGATGTGGCCAAGTTTAATGGAAAATAATAAAAGTTTCGGGGGTCGAGGAAAGAGGCGAGGGAGGTCGGAAAATGGGGCGACGATTGTAGTGGCTTGTGTGGTGGGTCCAAGGCGGTGTTGTTGCGTCGTTGTGTGGGGGCGATATGGTGACGGGGAGTGTTTTTCTATAGTACAGGAGGCAGCTCAAGGGGATAAAAAAAAGTGATACAAAAAAGTCTCCCAAAAAACCTGTAGTGATGTATGGGAATAGGTATGGTGTGGTGAAGTTGGGGTGAGTGTGGTTGTGGTGGTTATGGTGAGGTAGCAGAAATTAACAGAATGTAGTGGTGCAGAAAGGTAGACATTAGTGCATGTGGAGTTGCAGGTGTTTGTGGAGGAGGAGGCAGAAAAGGAGGAGACAGATAGGTTAGGTTAGGTTAAGGGTGCATAATAGTTGTGGCAATGGTAGAGTTAAGGGAGAGTCAGGAAAGGAAATGGTGGTTGGTAGGGGAGTCTTTGTTAGAATAGAAGTGACAGATAGATGGTAGGAAACTAATCGTGGTAGTTGTAGTTGTAGGGGAAAGAGCATTTGATTCATGGTAATAGGTGAAATGAGTGGTTGGTAGGGGGAGTCTTTGTTAGAATAGAAGTGACAGATAGATGGTAGGAAACTAATCGTGGTAGTAGTTGTAGTTGTAGGGGAAAGAGCATTTGATTCATGGTAATAGGTGAAATGAGTGGTTGGTAGGGGAGTCTTTGTTAGATTAGGAGTAACAGATAGATGGTAGGAAACTATTCGTGGTAGTAGTGGTAGTTGTAGTTGTAGGGGAAAGAGCAGTATGTTCATGGTAATAGGTGAAGTAGTTGTATCCTGTTGTCATAGTAGTGGAGAGGGCATTAGGTTCAGTGTTAGGGTCAGTGGTGTTACGTGCCCAGTGGCTGAGGGCGACGTGTATGGCCCATCGCTATCAGGTTAGTATCAGGCGAGGTAACCCGACACCCTTCACCGCGGCCTCTTAGTGAAGGCCTCTTACCTCCTCTCCTACCCTTGTTCCTCCTTCCTTAACCTCCTCCTCTTCTCTTTCCTCTCTTTCCCTCCACTTCTTCTCCTCCCCCGTTTTCTTTAACCTTTCTCTTCTCTTTTCTTTCTTTCCCTCCACTTCTCTTGCCCCGTTTTCCTTAACCTCCTCCTCCTCTTCTCTTTTCTTTCTTCCCCTCCACTTCTCCTCTTGCTCCGTTTTACTTAACCTTCCTCTTCTCTTTTCTTTTCTTTCTTCCCCTCCACTTCTCCTCTTGCCCCGTTTTCCTTATTCTCCCTCTTCTCTTTTCTTTCTTCCCCTCCACTTCTCCTCTTGCTCCGTTTTACTTAACCTTCCTCTTCTCTTCTCTTTTCTTTCTTGCCCTCCACTTCTCCTTGTTCCGCTTTTCTTAACCTCCTCCCATTCTCCTTTCCTCCCTTAACGTCCTCTCCTTCTCTTCTTTCTTCCTTGTTCTCCTCCTCCTCCTCCTCCTCCCTCTCTCCTGCTTCGCTTCTTTTTGTCTCTCGTCTTTCTCTTCCCTACCTAATTTTTTTTCTTTTCCTCAACTCGCTTTCATTTTTCAGTGCACTTCTCTCTTCTTTCCTGCTCTTCTCTTTTTCTCCTTCCTCCTTTTTATCCTTATCTCAACTCCTCTTTAGTTCTTGCTCCTTTTCCTCTCCGTTCCCTCATCTCGTTTTCACATTTTCTTCCATCTCTTCTTTACCTCCTCTCCTCATGCGCAATTTCTCCTCCCTTCTTTTATTCCTCCTCCTCTTGTCCTTCGTCCATTTCAACCTCTCCGCCTTTCCACTGCTTCCTTCTTCCACATCAGCTCCAACTTTTGCATCTTCATTTCCTCCTCCTCCTCCTCCTCCTTCTGCTCTTACATTTCACTTTCAACCGTCTTCCTCCTCTCCCACTCCTCCTCCTCGCCCTCTTATCTCTTTCAACCCTCATCCCTCCCCCCTCTTAAATAACTCCTCCTCCCTTTCCTCTTACATTCCTCCTCATCCATCTCTCCTCCTCCTCCTTCTACCTCCGTTATCTTATCTCCCTGGGTCGTGTCTGCACTAATTTTATTACGCCCTGTCTTCGTGGGACGCTATCAGCTGTCCGACGTGGTTCCCCTCCCGTCCTTCCACGCTTATCCATGCTGAGTGACGCGGGCCATACTCTTAAATATTTCGGCGCCCGGGCTCACGCATTTGACAGAGGGCCAGTTCGACAGTTCAACACATTTATTTAACCAGGTAGCAGCGACGGGCCAAATTTGTGGCTTTACCGCGTACTACCAGCGACAGGCCAAATTTTTGACATGATATAAACCCCCAAAAATAGATGATGCATAAACTGATCACAAATGCGTTGATATATAAATGCTTTGCGTAAGTGACGATTTTTTCTTATTTTTGTCAATTTGAGCCTTTAAGAATCCAGATCCGGGTTATTAATGTTAATCTGGGGTAGGTAAAGTTAACTAAGAAAATAGAAATGTCCTATGTTTGCTTTAGTGTTTGTGTGTGAATTTGTGAGTTTGTGATTGTTTGTGTATTCGATAAACAAACTCTAATCGATATACATGGACAATCACAAACTCACAAACTCACACACAAACACTAAAGCAAGCACACACATTAGCCATTTCTATTCTGTATTTAACCTCTTGGATGCGGATTTCCTATAAGACGACATTCCCAAGCTACAGGAATGGATCAAAAGGAGGCTGCTACAATTCAATGAAGAAAAATGTAAAGTCCTGCACCTTGGGAGGGAATATCCAGCACACCAATACCACATGGGAAACACTACACTACCCACCACAGAGGCAGAGAAAGGCTTGGGAGTGTATGTTGTCAGGCTACCAATGAAAGCCAAATCCGTGCCAATCGCAGCGGACGGGTTAAGGCCCTATACCCAGGAGTAACACAAGCGCCCAAACCAAACCATACCTTCCAGACTGATCCGTTGTTTCTACTCAATACCAGATACTGATAAAGAGATTTCCTTTGTAGTTTCCTAAAATTTCCTCTTCCTTTTTATATCAACGCTAAACACTGGGGCTACGAGGCTTTGTTACTTCCTCCATGCTTTCAAGAGGGGAGTATATGAGGAACGATTCTGACCCTGTTTTTAGATTCTTTCAACCATTTACTATTAGCAGGAGCAGCGCCAGCGGGATTTTTTGCTTCCTCCTTTTCAGTATACCCTTGACCTGCCTCCTTTCATGTAAGAAGAGACGAGGAAGGCTAAAGCGAGGTAGGAGGCTGAGGAGGGGAAATGAGGCTGGTGAGGTGAGGTTAATTAGGTCAGACTGAGGTGTAAAGATGAGGAGGTAAGAAGTGAAGGGAAATAGATGGAGGAAAATGAGGGTTAAAGTTATATTAGGCTGAGGTGCAAGAGTGAAGAAGCTTTTAGTGTGTGTGTGTGTGTGTGTGTGTGTGTGTGTGTGTGTGTGTGTGTGTGTGTGTGTGTGTGTGTGTGTGTGTGTGTGTGTGTGTGTGTGTGTGAGCCAGAAAAGGGAATAAGAAACTAGGGGAAGAATGAGTGAGGGCCTTGTTGAATCCGTGAGGAAGGTGGATGAGGAAGAAGGAACATGAATGAGAGAGGAAAGAAGTGAGGTAGGTACAGGTGAGTTGAGGTGAGTAGGTTGGCAAGGGAGTGGGAAAATAAGGCAAGAATGAATGAGGGGACTTTAAATGAGAGACGAAGGTGTGGAGGAAGAAATATGAATGAGAAAGTGGATAGATAGGGAAAAAAAAGTGAGAATGAAGGGCTTTTAGAATGAGGAGGGAAGGTGAGGAAAGGAAATAAGAAAGTTAAGAATGAGAGGCTTTTGAGAGAGAAAGATCAGGAGGGGGGAAAATGAATGAGAGTGAGTAGGTAGGAAAAATAAGTGAGAAAGTGAAGTAAAAATGAGAGGCTTTTTAATTAAACGAAAATGAGGAGGGAAAAAAAGATGAATGAGAAAGGTGAGTGAAGAGATAAAAAAAAAAAAGAGGGTGAGAATGAGGGACTTTCAGAATGAGAAACAAAGGTGAGGAAAGAGTAAGGTGAGTGAGGCAGGTGGGTGACTTAGAAGTGAGGCAGGGTGAGGTGTGTCGGGGAAGGAGCCGTGAAAAATGCTGCAGGAAGGTTATGTTTCACGCGGGGCCGTAAAATACATCTCACGGAACAAGGATGAAAAAAAGAAAGAAAAAAAAAAGCTAAAGAAAAATTACAGCGTGTCTTGCCGGGGTGTGAAAATGGCTCCTCTCGTCTGTTGCTGTTGGTTCTGTTGTTTATTTTTGTGTCGTTTATTTACTGTTATTTCCAGACGTGTTTTCTTTGTTTTCGTCATTGTTTATTATCCCTTTCCGGCAAACACCACTAGACCAAGTAAATCATATAGCTAATTCTCTTTCTGCTTGCCGTTTTTTGTTCATGCTTTCCCTGTTTCCTTCGTTACATTATTTCCTCCCCTCATTGCCTCCTTCTCTTCCCCGGCAAACACCACTAGACAAAGTAATTCATATCATCTTCAGTCTGTTCCTCATATTTGCTGCTTTCCGTCTTTAATCCATTCTTTCCTTGTTTCCTTTCCTACCGTCTTTCTTTCCCCTCATTGCCTCCTCCTTTTCCTCGGCAAACTTCACGCGAGCAAGTAATTCATATCAGCTCCACTCGGGCGGCGGCGACGAGGGCTAAAATTTGCTGTCCCGTCCAGATCGATGCGTCTGGGCACAGGGAGGCGTGGCCGAGGGAGAGCGGGAGGGAGGGAGAAGGGAGAGCGAGGGGAGAGAGCAGAGGGGGCGGCAGCAGCTTCCCCTTAATACTCCTACTACTACTACGAGTTTTATTACTACAACAGCATCCATGAGGGGTTGCCTTGTTCCCTGCCCCCCTGCCCCCACCTGGCGTACCTGCCCCCTCACCTTAGGCGGCTGTCGAAGGGTAGAATTTGGGTTAGTGAGGGACGGCGGCGCTCCAGGACAGAGGAGTGGGAGGAGCAGATGAGTCTCTGTTGCCCGCTGCCTCCTCATCCCTCACGATTCCCGGTTGCATTTACTCATCACCGCTGCATCTGAACCCCGTGTCCCACCCCCACATGGCTCGTAGTGTTCTTTGACTACCTGGAATAGTGCCTGACGGGTCCTGGGTCCTCGGGTTTGCGGGTAAATTCCTACTCGGCAACTGCTTCCTTCTGAGCCACCACCAGCCGCTGCCGCCCCGCTCCCAGCCAGCCCTCGCAGTCCCAGGCCAAGTTGTCCCCTCAGTCTGCTCTTGCTCGTTTCCGTGTGAGTGTCGCGTCGCGCCCTCCGTGCCTCGCTCAGTGCCCCGACAGAGAGGCTGCGTGGCCCGGGAGTAGCGCCTCGTCATCCTCGCTGTGATCCCCGACGCCCTGAGAGAGGAAGTGTTGCCAGCGTTGACATCCAAGTTCACGGTTCCTCTTCGTCCCAGGCGGAGAGTTAAAGAGCTTCCACAGCAATTAGACGAGGCAAAGTTGTCCTCGCGCCTACAGAGTCCTTGTCCGAGGCTCCAAGTGGCAGGGCGGCGAAGCAAGCGTGTCCCCCTCGGCCACGCCACCATGTAGGGCCTCTCCCTCATCTCCCTTCTCTCCCTCATTCCCCCTCCCAGCCCCTCCCTCATGTGGCATAGCCCCCAAACCCCCGCTGAGGTGCTCGACTGCTTCTTCTCCCTGCTGATGCTGTTGCTGATCCTACTGACACTGCTGCTGGTGCCTGTGTTCATGAGGGGACTGTAGTGGGCGTGGAGGGTGACCCATCTCCTCCTTGAACCCCCTGGAGGGATGTGGAGGAGGAGCATCGAGTCCCAGGTGTTAATTAGAGGCTTATAGGACACCTTAGGACGTCTTGGCACCTTGTAGACATAGAGATACATGAAGGATTGACCAGAAAGGACGCCCTAATCTCCTCCTTGAAGAGATACGTGAAGTGGGGGTTAAGTTTGCTGAGGTTCAAGTGCGACTCCAAGACCACCTGTCAGAAGGGGCGGCAGCGTCGTCGTCGGGGATACAGTTACTAATTCATGATCGTGTTTATTCGCCCGACGCCCGACGCCTCCCACACGCGCCTGCCTCAAGGACGGACGGACGGCATCATGGAGGGCCTGTCTCGCTCCTCACCGCCCCGCTGCCCCGCCCACCCCCACCACCCCCTCCCCCGCCCCTAGTCACTTTACCTGCCCCACCTCTCCTCTCCTCTCCTCCTCCCCTGAAACATGCACGACGCGTCTCCAAAGTCCGCGAAACACCACCAATTTGACACGAGTGATTCTGCAGGGATTGATAGAGACTCCCCATCATCACCGCCACCACCGCCGTCACCACCACCGTCACCACCACCTCCACCGCCTGCATCACCACCACCGATCTGACACCGACGTCCTGAGTGGTAAACCGAGAGACTAACATCACCACCACCACCACCAGAGACACGTTCATCACCACCACCAGGGACACTCCTCCAGTTGATAAAAGACGCACCACCACTAGTAACACCCACCACCACCACAGCTTCAGTATTCCAGGCACAGGATTGGCTCGCATGGTCCTGGAGATACACACACAGCCGCGCCAAGACACAACGCTCTCTGCATACCGAAGCGCCTGTCCTTAAAGACGTGAACATCGATACAGTCAGCGCCGCGAGTCCCAAAAAGGAGCGAGGCGAAGAGGCGGCAAAAAACACGAGTCGCGCAAAAAGTGCTGGACGTTAATCATTCTTTAAAGACGCGAGGTAAAAAAAAAGAAAGAGGAAGAATTGTCCCGGGGTGGAAAAAGGGTACAGACGAAAAGGTTTTGAATCTGATCCGCAAACAAAGACCCGGAAATAAAAAGTGTTGGACATAGATCATTCTTAAACGACGCGAAGTGAAAATAGAAAGAGATACGGACTTTAAGGTTTGAATCTGAACTGCAAAGACTGAAAGATAGAAAAGTAAACGTTATTCAATCTTAACTTTCTCACCTTAAACGGCGTAAGGTAAAAAAAAGAAAGGGAAGTGTCTTAAGGAGGTACAGACTTAAAGGTTAGAATCTGAACAGGAAACAAAGACCCCAAAATAAGAAAAGTATTACTCATTGATCATTCTTAAAACAACGTGGTCAAAAAAAAAAAAAGTGTCCTCGGGTAAATAAAGCTGAACAGTATTACCAAACCTAACAAAAACAAAACAAAAAAGTGCTCCACATAAATCATTTAAAAAACACGGTTCGCAAAAGCAATTAACCGCAGCACAGCAGTAAACAAAGGTGAAGACTAGCAAGGTAACCCAATCTGAATAAAACAACAACAGCAGCAACAACAAAAAACAAAGCACTGTAAAATAACGCAGCAAAAAAACAAGCAATTTCCATTTCCCAAACAAGGTAAAGTTGGACAACAAACGAAGGAAGCGTCTGTTTGTCTCTGTGTGTGTCTGTTTGTCTGTTTGCTTCTCCATGACCCGCGAGCAAACAGGAGCACACGCCAGGTAGGACGAAATAGTGAAGTCCTGCGTGCCTCCCTCTGTAACCTGTAACCTGTTATCTAGGCGGCCACACACGACACAAAGGAAATCTGTTTTGTGTTTGTTTGTGTCTCTCCCTCACAAACACGGCCCAGCACAAACGCGTTATCCTCGGCCCAACATAAACATCAAGGCAGATAAAATAGTGCGATCCTCTGAGCCTGAGAAAAAACAAATACAAAAAGAGTGTGTTTGTGTGTTTCTCTGCTCACAAACACGGCCAAACACAAGCAAGAAGGGATCAGAGTGTAATCCTCGGCCCAACACACACCTGGAAAAAAAAAAACATAAAAAAGTGTGTGTGTGTGTATATTTATCTCTCTCTCCCCCACAAACACAGCCCAAGCACAAGCAAGGAGGGCTCAAAGTGTTATCCTCGGCCCAAAACACAAAGATAAAACGAATCCTATAAGCTTGAATAACATAAAGCATCTGTGTGTTTGTTTGTCTATCTCGATTTCCCTCAAGCCCAAGCAAGGGGAGCTCAAAGCGTTATCCGCGGCCCAAAACCCAAAGATAAAACGAATCCTATAAGCTTGAATCAACTTTAAGCATCTGTGTCTCTGTCTGTCTCGTCCTCCCTCACAAGCCCAAGCAAGGAGGGCTCAAAACGCTATCCTCGACCCAACACACAAGCAAGGAGGGCTCAATGCGTTATCCGCGGCCCAAAAAACAAGCATAAAACGAATCCTATAAGCTTGAATAAACGTAAAGCATATGTGTCTCTGTTTGTTTGTCTCGCTCTCCCTCACAAGCACATGCAAAAAGGAACAAAACGCTATCCTCGGCCCAACACACAAGCATAAAACGAGATGAAACGCTGATCCTCCGAGGCTGAAAGAAGCAAGCATTCGTTGGGCTGTTTATCTCCCGCAGCGAACCGTTCCCCAACAGAAGAACGTCGGAAGAAAAACAGTGATCCTACGAGCCTAAAGGAAGCTTCCGTTGATCTGTTGACTTCTTGGACCGAACCGTTCCCTAACAGAAGAACGGCGGAAGAAAAACGGTTATCCTACGAGCCTATAAAGAATCCTCCATTGTCCCGTTTATTCCTCTCACCGAACCAACAGAACAGAAGCACATCGGGACAAAGCAGTAATCCTCCTCCTCCTCCTCCTCCTCCTCCCCGCCATTCCCTGATCCCTTATGCACGCCCCACAGCCGGCTCGCGCGCCCCAGTTGTGCATAAAAGCTGTTCCATTTGCCTCCAGCGGTAAATTTTTAGACCTTGTGGAGGCGAGCGAGGGGACGCGATTCGGGCCCCTCCAGGCAGCGGCGGCGGCGGCGGCGAGGGAAAATTACCAAGGCCCGGGTTAAGCGAGGGGAGAGGAAACCAAGGAAAAGTAAAGACATGGACGAGAATTAAAAGCAGTTGTTGTTGATGAGGAAATTGGTCTGAAAACTTGAGGTTAAAAGGACGTAAACTAACCGTGACGAGAAAGCTGCTGGTGCCCTGTGTGGTGTTAAGGAGTGGCGATTAAGGGAGACTAGCAAAGAAGGAAGGAACGTGCAAGCAAAAAAGACGAACATAAAAAAAGGGAGAAGATAAAAAAAAAAGGGTTCAGGAGACCGTAAATCAACTTGTGTGTGGTTTCAAGAAGTAGCGATTAACAGACCAGCAAAAAAAGTAAGGAAAGTGCAAGCTAACATAAAAAAAGGAAGAAGAAAAAAAGGGTGAAAAAGAACGTGAATCTGCCAATAGGACGAAGCAGCTGCAAGTCGTGGCATCAAAAGACGACGAGTGGAAAAGCTCAGCAAAGAGGGAAGGAAAGAGGGAAGTAAACAGTGGAAGTAAAGAGGAAGAGGAAGAGGAAGAGGGAGATGCGTCACCCCCATGGCAACGAGACTTCCCCTACTTCCTCCTCCCCTCGCCTCCCCGCCATCGCGCTGAGGGGACGGGCCGAGGGACGCAGCACCTAACTGATAATTCATTGGGGGGACGCTGATGAGTGGATCTTCTGAATTACGACTCAGAGGAACCAGTCGCCGGCTAAAAGGGTTCCAGAGGCGCCGCGGATCCCAAACTGACGGCGAGGGAAGGTTATGAAGTATTCCCAGCCATTCCTCTTCGTCATTGTTGAAAGAGGATCCGTTCGCAAGCTAAAAAGAGTTCCTGGGGCTTCGTGGGTTTTAAACTGACGGCGAGGGAAGGTTATGAAGTATTCCCATCCATTCCTCTTCATCATTCCTGGAAGCGTCGTTCGGGAGCTGCACTTCTCGAGCCTCCCGGTCTTGTTTCCCTTCGCTTCACCGGCCGAGGAAACCCAGTAAGTAGCTGCTTGATCTACAGTGGCGCCGCGTGCAGGAGTGAAGCCCCAGACGGCCCTGCCCGCCCCGCCTCTTCGCCTCCCTCGTAAACAAACTAACCGTGGAAACTTGAGAGGGAATGGTAATGAGCAGATCTGAAGGGCGCTGAGGCTGTGCCGGTCCCTGAGGAGCTGCGAGGCGACGACGAAACGGAGAAAACAACGAAAACAGCGACAGCATCGACAGCGGTGGCTCGTGGCGGCTTCTTGAGTGAGGGACGTCCACTTCCGGCTCGCTTCGCCGTCTGGAATTCCCTTTATTAAGTCTCTGAGCCAGGCCCTTGATCCACCAGGCACCGATGGGTCGCCTGACAAGGGATTAATCCTCGCTTGGTGGACAGACTCGGTGAGACGTCGAGGTCCAAAGGCAACGAGATATCCGACGCACGATCCGAGAACCTGAAGGCTGTCGTGAGGTCTTGAAGGATTAATCACCAGCCACGACGACGACCTGAAGGCTGTCTTGCCGGGCGTCCTGGAGTGATTCCCGCCAACCACGACGCAGCGGAATAGACTTGTGGAGGGAAACGCCAATACTCATTCCTGTGTCTTTGTCCGCGCGTCTCCGGCCCGGAAAACAGGTCCCCGGGCGCGGCAAACCCTCGCGCGCCCGCTGTTCCCGTCACCCAGTCCTCGTCGGCCTTGTGTTCGGGGCAGCCCATCGCCTTGTATGGGATGAACGCGCTGA
>NC_066541.1:10666135-10688635 GCF_024679095.1 Eriocheir sinensis | reverse complement strand
CTTCGTCTCATATATATTTCCCCATGCATACGTAACACACACAGACCATGACGGCTCTGCATTACCTAATCGTTTCATCCCAACCTTAAGTCGTCTCTTCATGCGCGGATTAAAAGTAAAAGCCGTTCGATTAATTAGCAGAGAGAGTAATTGAAGTCGTTTGAAATGGCGCACCTGAAGGGATTATTCTGCGGGACGAACAATTATTACCTGCCGTGAAATTATACTCTCCCTTTCTCTTCTTTTCTTCACCTTTCCCTGTTGTGTTTTTAGTAGTGGTAGTAGTAGTAGTAGTAGTAGAAGGATGAAGACCGAAGAAGAGGAAGGAGAAGAGGAGAATTAAGGAGGAGAAGGAGGTGGAATAAGAAGAAGAAAAGAAGGAGGAAGGCGATAAGCAGGAGCAGGAGCAGGAAGAAGAAGAAGAAGGAGAAGAAAGAGAGAATTAGAAGGACGAAGACCGATGGAGGGGAAGGAGAGGAAGAAGAGAAAGAGAAGGAGGAGGAAGTAGAATAAAAAGCACAAGAGACTGAGAAGAACGAAGGAGAGGAAGGAGAGGAGGAGGAAGAGGAACAAAAAGAAAAGTAGGCGCAAGAGAAGAAGAAAAAAAAGATGAAAGTGTGATTGTGTCAGTAGTAGTAGTAGTAGTAGTTGTTGTTGTTGTAGTTGTTGTTGTTGGCCTTTCGGTAATTCTTAAAGTAAATAAAAAAGGTAAAAAAAGGCAAGAATTTTACGGCTTCATATTTTCCTTCTACACCTGAGAACTTAATTAGCGAGCCATGTTACGTGAGAGAGAGAGTAAATGAAAGAGCGTTAAGTAAAAGGAAGGGAGGGTGAAAGGGCGAAAAAAGGGAGGAGAGGGAGTATTGAGGCCTAAAGAAGATTGTTGCCAGGTCTTTTCTTCAGGGAGGGTGATGAAGGGAAAGAGGGAGAGAGAAAGACAGAGAGAACGGGGAGGGGGGGGGGGTTAGTGTATACAGGGGGGGTGGGGGGGGGGGCTTAAGAAGATACGAGAGAGCTAAAACGAGTTCTCATTTCCAGGGGTAATGATTCTCTCTCTCTCTCTCTCTCTCTCTCTCTCTCTCTCTCTCTCTCTCTCTCTCTCTCTCGCTCTCTCTCTCTCTCTCTCTCTCTCTCTCTCGCTCTCAGTCCAGTGCCTTGAGTCGACATTTATCCTGAAAACGTCTGTCAGAGAGCGCGAGAGCGAGAGAGCGAGAGCGAGAGAGAATGTAACTTTTCTCATCATTCTTTCTTGTTTACTTTCCATCCATTACGACAGTGTTTTGTGATGTATCTGTTTAGTTAGTTTTCGCTTTTTTTTTTCTTTTTTAACTTTTCTTTTTCTTTATTTCTTTTTTTTTATTTAACTCCTTTTTCTTTCATTCCTTTTCTCTTTTTTATTTTATTCCTTTTCTCTTTATTTTCTTTTATGCCTTTTTCTTTCATTCCTTTTCTCCTTTTTTTCTTTTATTCGTTTTTCTTTCATTCGTTTTTCTTTCATTACTTTTCTCCTTTTTTTCTTTTACTCCTTTTTCTTTCATTCCTTTTCTTTTTTTCTTTTATTCCTTCTCTCTTTTTTCTTTTACTCCTTTTTCTTTCATTCCTTTTTTTCTCTTTTTCTTTTATTCCTTTTCTCTTTTCTTTTATTCCTTTTTCTTTCATTCTTTTTCTCTTTATTTCTTTTCTTTTTTATTCCTTTTTTCTTCATTTCTTTTGCATTCTCATTTTTATTTAGCCTTCAAATCCTTTATCTTGGACGCTGAAAAACAAAACGCACAAAAAAACAAATTATAGCGAAATGAAGCAGAAAATTTAGCATCATGACAATTTCACGCCTCTCTTTGCCTCGTGTGTGACCGTGAAATGAGAGGTCTGGCCGAAGAGGAGACATATAAATAATGAAGACGTTACCTGCATACCATTACCGGCTTTCAATGTGGACCCTCGTTTTAGCATGTATTTGTTTACCTGTCTTTGTTTATCCTTGTGTTGTCTGTCTATCCTTCTGTAGCACTTCTTTGTTTACCCTTTTGTTTATCCCGGTGTTGCCTATTATATCGCCGTGTATCCTTTGAACTATCTATCCTTGTGCAGCCTTGTCTTGCCTGGTATATTGTAATGTTGTTTATTATTTCAGTGTCCCGTAAAAGAGAAAATGGGATGCGACCGTGGAAGATGTAGTAATAGTCTTTTTATGTCCTTTTTTTAGAGAAGCATAAAGAACAGCTTGAAGTTGATGTCTTTTTTTTTTTACAACAGAGGAGACAGCTCAAGGGCACACAAAAAAGGAAACAATAATAAAAAATACAGTGTTTTTAGTTTTATGGAGAAAAGTTGAAAAAAAATGTAACTATTCGACGTTGTTATGTTTTGAGATATATGATTAAGAAGGAAAGAAAAAAAACTTGGAAATAATCGCTTTAAATGGTCAGTTACACGACATGATACATTTAAATGGTAACTAAAAACCCACGATAAATTAAAATGGTCACTTTTACCAACAATACAGTGAGGATCATGTATCTTAATGGTCCCTCTTAGCGAGAAAAACGAGAAAAAATCACCTCACACACAAACCATTTCATAATACATATCGAAGCATTTCTGATCAGTTTATGCATCATCTATTGTGGGGGGTTTATATCATGGCACAAATTTGGCCCTTCGCTGCTACCGGGTTGAAACACAAAAGTGAACCCAATTGTACTCCTGTTTTTCTTTGTGTGTGTCCCTGTGTCCTGTGTTGGTGGTCTATTATATCCCACAATAGACTTAAAACCCCAAAGTGAACCCTATTATACCCCTGTTTATCTCTGCGCGTCCTTGTGTCTTGATCCTTGTCCCCTGAAAGGAAAACCAGACGAGGGATGCGGCCTAAAGGGGCTATTACACTGGGCAAATTTTCCGTGGATCTTCAGTCAAACCACGATTTCCTTTGGCGTGGTTCTCATGTTTCTTGTTATTGCTGCTGCTGATGGTGGTGGTGGTGAGTAATACCGTCGTCCTTTGGTGAAATCTACCGTAGCTTTGGAAGATCGTGGACGCACTTGAAAACCACGGAAATATGAGAAAAACGCCGGCGGAAATTGTGGTTTGACTGAAGATCCACGGAAAATTTGCCCAGTGTAATAGCCCCTTAAGGCGACTTGGCTTTAAATGGTCAGACTCCGCCGCTGAACCGCGTCCCGCCGAGCCGCTCTGACAGTCACTTGGCAGACGGCAATTAGCGGTGAAGAGGGAGGGAAGACAGGCGGGCGGGCAAGCAGGCGAGCTGGGTCTTGGGCTGGAAAATGCAGGTCTGGCAGCAAAAGAAGAGCGTCTGGGAAGGAGCAAAAGTGCGTCTGGGCGGAAGAGCAATTAGTGTTAGTTTGTTGGTAGTTATGTAAAGACAGCTCTCTCTCTCTCTCTCTCTCTCTCTCTCTCTCTCTCTCTCTCTCTCTCTCTCTCTCTCTCTCTCTCTCTCTCTCTCTCTCTCTCTCTCTCGAAGGTGCAGATAGTGCGTTGGTGAGCTAGGAAATGCTTATCTGGGTGGAAAGAAGACTGTCTGAGAAGGAAAAAATAACTGCAAGCCGGAAAAGCAATTAGCGTTAGTTTGTTGGTTGTTAATGTAAAGACAACTCACTCTCTCTCTCTCTCGAAGTTACATCCAGTGACTTGTTAGATAGGAATTGCAAGTCTGGATGAAAAGAAGGCTGTCTGACAAAGAGAAAAACAGCGTAAAGAAGGAAAAGCAATTAGTGTTAGTTGGTAGTTAGTGTAAAGACATCTCTAAAAGGTACATATATTTTGTGAGCCAGGAAGTGAAGGTGTGTCTGGAAAAAGACTTTGAGGAGATAAATGGACGTCTGCTGGAAAGAAAACTGCCAAGGAGGAAGAAAGGGCAGGGCGGGAAAGCAATTACTGGTAGTTTGTTGATGGTTAATGTTTAAATGACTTAAATTTGGGGGTATGTTAATTTTTATTTTAGGACAGCCAGGAGAACAGACAAATAGATGGACACAGCGATACACAGATTCAGATACAGTCATCTAAAGAAACAGACAAACAGAACAGAAATAGAGAGAGCTTGACGGACTGACTGAGGTACACAGACTCGCAAACAGACAGACAGAAAGGTACACATACAAAAAACTCATCCAAAGAAAGAGACAAACATAAAGACAGACAGGATGGCGGACTGGCTGAGGGACACACACACACACACACACACACACACACACACACACACACACACATACAAAACAGCAGACAGACAGAGACAGACAGGCACCGAGGGAATGGGGAAAGGGTGTCGAGGCGGCGGGTTGCGTAACGGTCCGAAACAAGAGGCGTCGGAAACAAGTTCAGGACATGGAGTAAAAGAAAAGAATCTAATTACCATTGTGAGTTTGTCCCCCTCCTCTCCTCCTCCTCCTTCTCTTTCCTCTCTCTCAACTCTTTTTCCTCTTACCTCTTCTTGTCCCTCTTCCTCGTCTCATTTTCTCTCCTCTCCCCTACTTTCTTCAGTTCTTCCTTTTCTCACTTCTTCCTTCCCCTCTTCCACCTCCTCTCCTCCTCCAATCCTTCCTTATCTTAACTCCTTCCTATATTACCTCCCCTTCCTGTCCCTCTTCCTCTCCTCCTCCTCTTCCTTTAGCTCTTCCTCCTCCCACTCCTTCCTCAATCCTTCCCATTACTGCTGCTTGTTCCTCCTCCTCCTCCTCCTTCTCCTCCTCCTCCTCTTACGTTTGCTTCCTCTCCATCTCCTCTTCCTGCCTTCCTAACTACCCATTGATCCTGTACATACTCCCTCCTCCTCCTCCTCCTCCTGGTTGTCTTCCTGTCTTCACCTCGCCCACCCGCTTCCTGTATCTCCTCCTGACTCACCGCCTGTCTAGAAGAGAGAGAGAGAGAGAGAGAGAGAGAGAGAGAGAGAGAGAGAGAATTATCATTGTTATAAATTCATGGTATTCTGTTGCCTATAGAGAGAGAGAGAGAGAGAGAGAGAGAGAGAGTTCAGGTAAGCTTATCATCGTTGTAAATATCAGGTGTTCAAGTCTCGATGGTCGCCTTAATCTTGAGGTTCATTAGGGCGGTTGTTAAGGTGATTGGGAGAGGGATTAAAAGGTGTTCTCTCTCTCTCTCTCTCTCTCTCTCTCTCTCTCTCTCTCTCTCGATTTCTTTTATTTTATTTCTCCTTATCCCAGTTCCTCTTTTCATTGTTTATCTCTTCCTCTTCTTCGTTCATTGTTTCCTTTCTCTTTTAGTTCCTCCTTTCATTCTATACCTCCTCCTTCCTATCTTGTTTTCTTTTTCTTCGTTCTTTCTCCTCTTTATTTTTTTTTTCTGTATCCTCCTCTTTCACTTCATGCTTCATCTCTAATTCTACCTTTCTCCCTCTCCTTCTATTTCTGTTTTCCTCTCCGCCTTTCAATTGACTATCTCTTTCCTACTTTCTTTTTTTCTTTTCTGCTATTTCTCGTCCTTTTCTACTCTTTTTCTGCCCTTTTCTTTCTTTCTTTATGCTTTTTTTCCACGAGTCCCCTCTTTTCCTACCCTTCCTCCCTCTTCCAAACTCCCTCCTATCATTTTTTTCCCTTTTTTTTTTCCCTCTCCTTTGTACACATCCTTTTTTTTATCTCCCCTTTTTATCTTCATCTATCGGTTTCCCTTCGACCTCTCTCCCTCTCTCTTTCCCTTCCCGCTTTTTTTCCTCCTTTCCCTCTCCTCTTCTTCCTCCTCTTCTTCCTCCTCCTCCTCCTCCTCCTCCTCCTCCTCCATCATCCTTGGTGTATAGGCATCTGTTACTCCATCTGGTGCCAGTTTCCCTCCCTCCTCTCCCTCCCTCTCTCCCTCTTTCTCTCCCTCTTCTCTCTCTCCCTCCCTCTTTTGTTCCCTTCTCTTCTTCCTTTATCAATTTCTATCTTCCCATTAGTTGCTTGGACATTTATAGAGTGCTCCTCCTCTTCTTCTTCTTCCTCCTCCTCCTCCTCCTCCTCCTCCTCCTCTTCCTCCTCCTCCTCCTCCCCTCTCTTTCCTCTTACCCCTTTTCTGTTCTCGCGGGATAAGACGTCTCACTCATTTCTCTCTCTTTTTTTCTCTCCTTTCACTCTCACTGTTTCTCTCCTCTCTTTTTTTCCCTTTCTTTTTCTTCTTATTATCCCTGTTCCTCTTTCTTCCCCTTCGGTTCCCTCTTCCCTCTCCCCTTTTTTATCTTCGTTTTCTTCCTCTTATTTCTCTTGATTGTTTCCTTTATCCTCCTCTCTTTTCTGTATTCATTTTTCATTTTGTCTTCTCCTTTCATTTCTTCCATCTTTTTCGATTCCTCTTCTCGCTTTTCTCCCTCTCTTTCCTCCTTTATTTTCTCTCCTTTCCTTCTCCTTCTTTCTTCTCATTTATCTTTCTTTACTTCCCTCGTTCTTTTCTCGCAACATTTTCTTTTATTTACCTTTTCTTCTCTTATTCTCTTTTCCTATCTGTCTTCATTTTCTTCCTCCTTATCTGTCTTCCCTTCTCTTTACTTCTCTTAATTCTCCTCGTTATCCCTCTTTCTCCTTCTCTTCTTTCTTCTCTTATTGCTCTTCCTCCTCTTCTCTCTCTCTCTCTCTCTCTCTCTCTCTCTCTCTCTCTCTCTCTCTCTCTCTCTCTCTCTCTCTCTCTCTCTCTCTCTCTCTCTCTCTCTCTCTCTCTCTCTCTCTCTCTCTCTCTCTCTCTCTCTCTCTCTCTCTCTCTCTCTCTCTCTCTCTCTCTCTTGATTGGATGTTTGTTTCCCTTCCTCTCCGATCTTCCTCCTCAACTTCCCTCTCTCTTTGATTGGATGTTTCTCTTTCTTCCTTCTTTTCCCATTTTCTTTTCTTTTTCCTTTTTCCTTGCTTACGTTTTTTTCCTAGCTGTTTTATTTTTTTACTTTCTCATTCAGTTGTATCTCCTTCCTCTTCTTCTTCCTCATTCTTAATCCCTCTTTCCTCTTTTCCTACGTATGTTTCCCTTCTCCATTGATTTTCCTCCCCTCCTCCTCTTCCTCCCTTCTTCCTCCTCCTCTTACTTCTTCATCCATCTTTCCGTCTGTCTTTTCCATTTCCTTCCACTTATTCCTTCTTCCTCTTCCTTTCTTCAGCATCTTTCCATATATAACGTTTCCATCTTCTTCGATTTTCTCTTCCTCTTCTTCCTCTCCTTCTCCATTTTCTATTTCCTTCCTCTTCTCTTCCTCTTCATTCTCTTCCTCTTAATCAACTTTATATATTTTTTCGTACATAAAGTTTCCCTCCCAACGATTTTTTCTTCCTCCTCCTCCTCCTCTTCCTCCTCCTCCTCCTTCTCCTTCTGCGTGGCACGAGCGATAGCAGGAATAATGGAACACTTGTCGAGGCTAATTAATCCCTGTAGTGCCTTGTTGCCCAAATTGTGGTGGTGATGGTGGTGGTGGTGGTGGTGATAGTGTGGTAGTGATGGTGATGGTGGTATATAAGTGTGTGGGGGGATCGTGTGTGTGTGTGTGTGTGTGTGCTGCCTCACCATCATAATCATTATTAAAGGTCATTCTCTCTCTCTCTCTCTCTCTCTCTCTCTCTCTCTCTCTCTCTCTCTCTCTCTCTCTCTCTCTCTCTCTCTCTCTCTCTCTCTCTCTCTCTCTCTCTCGCTCTCTCATCCTCTCTGTCTTCTCCTTGTCATCTCTTCACCCTCCATCATCATCTCTTCCTCCTCCTCCTCCTCCTCCTCCTCCCTGTTTGGTGAGGATTATATTGATCTTCCTCTTGAAGTACAACTGATCACTTGATGGTCTGTTGGGGGATGTCAAGGCCAGGGTCTCCTCCTCCTCCTCCTCCTCTTCCTCTTCCTCTTCCTCCTCATATATTCCTTAGTCACAGTATTATCAAAGTTTACTCATGCGTTCTACAAAGTCATTCTCACACCCTCCTCTTCTTCTTCGACTTCTTCTTCTTCCTCTTCCTCCTCTTGCATTTATCCTCTTGTGCTCCTCTTTATTCTTCTCTTTTCCTTCCCCCGATCCACTCTTCAGCTGTCACAACTCTTCTTTCTGTTCTCTTCTCCTCTTCTCACATTCTTCTCCCTTCCTCCTCCTCTTCCTCCTCCTCCACCCATTATAATCTTCCACGTCTCTACCCTCCATAATTCCCTCACTTTCTTCCACTTTCTTCTCTCCACATTCCTCCCTTTCTCTCCTCCTCCTTAAAGTAATGCGTGACCACAGCATTACGACTTATTTCTTCCTCTCCTCCTCCTCCTCCTCGTCCTCGTTCCTCACGCGGTACATTTATCCACTTGTTGTCGTCATCATTGTGGACAGCGCGTGGCCCTCTCCTGATGGCCCTCGCCCGCGTTGCCCCAGGTGCCTGCAAGACCCTGGGGAGTGTCACGCGATGCCTCGAGGGAAGAACATGAGAAGAGTTAAACGTAAACGTAAACTAAATTATTATTTTTTTTTTTTTTTTTTCACGGGTTTTTCTCTTGATTGAAATGTAAAACGGGAAAAGAAGTTGGCAAAAGTAAACGTAAACTATGAGGAATAATTTTAGTTTTATTTTATTTCCACTGGTTTTGTCTTTGCGGTGAAATGTAAAACGTGTGAAAGAAAATAGAGATAGACATACGAGAGGCTTCAAAGAAAACGGTAAAATACGAAGGAAAACGGGAAAAGAAGTTGGCAAAAGTAAACGTAAACTCTGAGGAATTATTGCAGTTTTTATTTTTTTCCACGGGCTTTGTCTTTACGATGAAATGTAAAAACTGTGAAAGAAAATAGAAATAGACACACGAGAGGCTTGAAAGAAAACGGTAAAGATGTAGAAATGTAAGGGAAGTAAAAATGTAAATGTTAACTATGAGGAATTATTTCAGTTTTATTTCTTTTTCCACTGGTTTTGTCTTTGTGGTTAAATGTAAAAAGTGTGAAAGAAAGTAGAGATAGACATACGAGAGGCTTGAAAGAAAACGGTGAAGATGTAGAAATGAAAGGGAGGTAAAAATGTAAATGTTAACAGTAAAAAAATTCCGTTTATATATTCGACTTTATTTCTGGACTAAGGTGTCACGTGATGTCCGTCTGAGGATAGATAAGTAAAATATGAAATAAAATGGAGATGTAAAAATGCTTCATAAAGTAAGTGTAAGTTATATAGAAACTCTTTTATATTTCTATTATTTTATCGTGTGAGATTTTGTCACGCGATACTCAAGGACGAAAGGTTTAATATTCACTAGAGGAAAATACGTAGAAGTCAAATCATATGGCAAACTATTAGATTATGAAAAAATGGCCCTTAACCCGGTAGAAGCGATGGGCCAAATTTGTGGCTTTTCCGTGTAGCAGCGACGGGCCAAATTTTCGCCATGATATAAACCCCCCAAAATAGATGATGCATAAACTGGTCACAAATGCGTTGATATATATTATGAAATGGTTTGCGTGAGTGATGATTTTTTTTCTCATTTTTCTCGCTTAGAGGGGCCTTTAAGAAACATGATCCCCACAGCTACCAGGTTAATGGTCGTGCTAAGTTAAAGTTATGAAGAGAATAATGTAAAGTGCTCAAAATATGAAACATAAATATGAAAGTTAACTGATAAATACTTTCCATTAGACTACTTAGGCGCTAGATAGACACAATGTACATTTTATAGCCAAAGTTAAGGAAAATTATACTTCATGAAATCTTACGTATCGAAAACACATAAGTTTACTGTAAAAAAAAATAAAACGAATTATAGAATTTTTAAGATTTCCAAAAAGAGATATTAATGTCCCAAAAAATGAACCTGAATTGAAGTTGAGAGAGAGAGAGAGAGAGAGAGAGAGAGAGAGAGACGTTAGGCCGTACAAAGTATAGCCGTAAACGGGAAATATTGGCGATAATTTTCCGGAGGGGCGACGGTCGAGCGCTGAGTAATAAGTAGTGTTGAGAGAGAGAGAGAGAGAGAGAGAGAGAGAGAGAACAAAAAAAAAGAAAATGAAGAAGTTGTAACAATAAATGGCATAAGTACTGATAGACAGCTAGATAGACAGATAGATAGATAGATAGATAGACTGAAAATTATTGATAGAGGAAAGAATGATAATAATTAGAAGAAGAAGAAGAATGGAAGGAAGTTCTAGCACTAAATAACAATATAAAAAAAGAGAAATTGAGAGAGAGAGAGAGAGAGAGAGAGAGAGAGAGAGAATGACAGTAATAGCAAGAAAAATGAACCAGAAAATTGACCGAGAGGGCGACTGAGAATGAGTAATGAAAATGAGAAAGCAAGTTGAACGAGGCGTCTTGGGAGAGAAATGAGAGAAAATAATGGAGAAAAAAAGTAAGGGAGAAGGAAATTAATAAAGAGAGGGAAGGAAGGTGAGTGAGGAACACGAGTGGTGAAAATGAGTGAATATGAAACCGTAGTGATGATAGTGACGATGATGATAGTGGTGGTGAATAAGGCGTTAATGAGTGTGGGAAGAATATGACTGATAGTGAGTTGGTGTACTGAAAGTGATGGTGATGGTGGTGAACATTGCATTAGTGAGTATCTAGTAAATAGTGAATGATGAATGGGTTGTGGTGAATGGTGTTGAAGATGATGGTGATGGTGGTGGCGATGGTGGTGAACATTGCATTGGCGGGGGTGGTATTGACCGTCGGCGCCATGATCATTTGTCTTAATATGGAGGAGTAGGAGGAGGAGTAGGAGGAGGAGGAGGAGTAGGAGGAGGAGTAGGAGGTGGAGGAGTAGGAGGAGGTGGAGGAAGAGGAGGAAGAGGAGGAGGAGAAAAATTCGTGTCCCTTCTCCCTTACACACACACACACACACACACACACACACACACACACACACACACACACACTCAAACACAAACACGATGGAAAGTGTCAAGCTGTACATACATAAAAAAATATATTACCCTTCCCATAACATTATCATAACACTCTCTCTCTCTCTCTCTCTCTCTCTCTCTCTCTCTCTCTCTCTCTCTCTCTCTCTCTCTCTCTCTCTCTCTCTCTCTCTCTCTCTCTCTCTCTCTCTTATGTTTGTTAGGCCTATTTTTGTTATTTATGATTTTATTTAAATTTTTTTTTCATTTTTTTTTTCTTTTCTTATAATTTTGGCGCTTTAACTATTATGGAATTCTCTTTTTTTCCTCTTTTCCTATTCTTCCTTTTCTTATTCATCCTCTTTTTTTTCTTACTATTTTTCTTTCTTGTTTCTATCACTGTTATCATTACCATCATCAGCTGTAAATGTATTGATCTTATGTATTTTTCCTATCACTATTTTATTATTATTCACTATTTATTTTCATTGCTATTTATTTTCATTATTATCCATTTTCCTCCATTATTATTTCTACCGTCATTTCTTCCTCCCACAGTGTAATTCTCAACATTCATCATTAGTCCAACTTACTATATATTTTTTTTTATAGTATACCCCACACACCTTTCATCCCCATTTAGAATATACACTCTTATTACCTATCCTCCGTTTTAATTGTGCCTATTACCATCCCCGCCCATCACCATTACGCTGTCTGCTTGTATCGTTAATAAGACTCCGCGTTCAGTAATTATCCCCAGGTACGAAGATCGCTTTTGCTTAATGGCTGTGTTTCGCTAATTGTCCAGGTAACGTAATTTTCACTTCGTACTCAGCAGGTAGATTAGAGCCATCAGCAGGTGTGAAGGTAATGGGTGGTAGTAGTAGTAGTAGTAGTAGTAGTAGAAAGAGGAGGACTAGGAGGAGGAGGATGAGGACGAAGACTAGAAAGAGGAGGAGGAGAAAGAGGAGAAGGAGAAGAAGAAAAAGTAGAGAAAGAAAAAGAAGCAGAAGAAGAGGAAAAAGAGGAGTGTGTTCTGTTCTTCTTGTGTGTGTTTGTGTGTATTTGCGTGCGTGCGTGTGTGCGTTCTTGGCCGTTTAAGGGTTGGCTAATAAAAGTGTTTTACGAGCTCCATTTTTACGCCGCCATGACTGTCGTTCGGGGTGAGAGGAGTCGTGTTGCCTTCTTTACTGGAGGAGGAGGAGAACGAAGAAGAAGAAGAAGAAGAAGAAGAAGAAAAAGAAGAGGAGGAGGAGGCGGAGGAGGAGGAGGAGGAGGTAGTTGCCAGGATTAAGGTTATAAGGTAGAAAATGGTATATTGGGAGGAGGAAGAAGACGCGAGATATGGGAGGAGGAGGAAGAAGAAGCGAAAAGGAGGAGGAGGAGGTGGAGGAGGAATGGGCTTGTGAGATTAAGGGATATAGAAGAAAAAAGTTTAGGAAGAAGAGGAGGTGTTGGAGGAGAAAGAAGAGGAGGAGGAGGAGGAGGAGTATTAAGGGTAGAATGCAAAAAAAAAAAGAGTTGGAAGGAAGAAAAAGGAAAGAAAAGGTAGAAAGAAAATACTGTATTTCTTGCTCTTTCCTCCTCCTCCTCCTCCTCCTCTTCCTGCTCTTCTTCCTCCTCCTTCTTCCTCACCTCAAAATTTGCATTCCTCTCTCACTCCCTCATTCTTCCCTCCATCTCCTCCTCCTTCCCATTACACCTTTCTCTCCTCCCCTCTTCTTCCCTCCATCCTTGCCTTTCTCTCCCCTCTTTCTCTCCTCCCTTCTTCTTCCCTCCATCCTTGTCTTCTCTGTTCCCTTTGTTCTCCTCCCCTCTTCTTTCCTCCATCCTTGTCTTCTCTGTTCCCTTTCTCTCCTCCCCTCTTCTTTCCTCCATCCTTGTCTTCTCTGTTCCCTTTCTCTCCCCCCCTCTTCTTCCCTCCATCCTTGCCCTTCTCTCCCCTCTTTCTCTCCATCCCTCCCCATGTCTCCTTCACCCCCATTACTCCTGTGTGATGTGAGAATGGAGGAAAATGGAGTAAACGAGATGAAATGAATGAATCGATGAATTATGGGAAATGTTATTGAGTGAAAGGCAGTTTGTGGTCATTTTTTCGCTCAATTTGGCGTTTTAATGTTCTTCGTGATGTTAGTGTTTTTAAGGAATGTTTAATCACGAATATTTGGGGTTTTGGGTCCTGTGTATGTTTAATTATTTTTACGTAAACTTTTATTGCTGTTATTTTTTTTTTGGTTATAAATGATGATTACAAACAAACACAAACACCCACAGAAACAAACAACTATACACATACAACACACACAAATGCACACACATACACACATTTAATAGATAGAGACAAACACACACACACACACACACACACACACACACACACACACACACACACACACACACACACACACACACACACACACACACACACACACACACACACACACACACAATTCTGTTTTATCAACGGAAGAGGTTTATATGCTATTTGGTAACACACACACACACACGCACACACACACACACACACGTCCATAGGCTTTTAAACGGTACAGGAATTCCAATTTTCCTCGACGCTGCCTTCCCGTGATTTAATAGCGAAGCCTCTTTTTAGTAGCGGCGAGGTGCAGCGAGAGGCGGCCTGGGTATAACGTAACTTCACGGAGGCTGGAGGCGCTCTTAGAGGCCTCCCGAGACTATGGTAGGCCTCTCTCTTTCTCTTTCTCTCTTTATTTCTGCCTTTTTCTCTCTCTTGCTTTCTTTTTTTCTCTCCCGTTCTCTATCTCTATCTATATCAAATTCTCCTTCATCTTCTTTGTATATTTCCCTTCCATCCTTGCCTTTTTTTTCTTCTTCTTCCATATGTTCTCCTCTCCCCATATCCCCTTTTAGTCTTCCTCCTCTTTCTCTTTCTTTCCTCATTCTCTTCTCTCGCTATCTTCCCTTTGCTTCTTCCTCCTCTTCTTCATTTTCACCATTCTCCTTTCCTCTCCTTCTCCCTGCATTCTTTTTTTTCACTTTCCTCCTTTTCCTCCTTTCCCCTTTTCCTTCCCTCTCCTTTTTCATTCTTTTTGTCTTCTTCCTCCCCTTTTCTTTCCTTACATTCCCATTTCTTCCTTTCGCTTCTTCTAGTTCCCTTCCCTCCCTCTCTTCCCTTCCTTCCGCCTTTCCTCTTCTTCCTCCTCTTCATTTTCTCCATTCTCCTTTTCTCTCTTTCTCTCTGCATTCTTTTTTCACTTTCCTCCTTTTCCTCCTTTCCCCTTTTCCTTCCCTCTCCTTCTTTCCTTCTCTTTGTCTTTCTCTTCTTCCCCTTTTCTCTCCTTCCACTCCCATCCCTTCCTTTCGCCTCTTCTAGTTCCCTTCTCTCCCTTCCTTCCCTTCCTTCCGCCTTTCCTCCTCCACCTTTTCACTTCCTTCCCTTCCTTTCATCCCTTCCTCCCCTCCACCAGTCTTTCTTCCTTCCTTTCTTCCGCCTGTTTGCCTTCCGCTTCCCTTCCTTTCTTCCTTGTCCTCTATGGGAAAGTTTGCCTCTAACCCTCACCTCCTTTTTTTTTTTCCTTTGTTCCCCCTCTCCTTTTAGCTCTTGTTCTCTTTCTCCTTCCGCTCCAGTTCTTTATTCTCCCCTTCCTCCTCCTCTTCTTCCTCTTCTTCCTCTTCCTCGTTTTTTGCACTCTCCCACTTTCATCACCCTCCTCTCCTTCCTTGTTTTTCTTCTTATTCCTTTCTGCTCATTCTTTCTCTCCTCTCCTTCCTCTCTTCATCCCTCTTCTCTCCTTCCGACAGTCATTTCTTTTTCTTTCTCCCCTTTCCTCTTTTCTCCCTTCTTCTCCTCCTCTTCTTCCTCGGCCTTTCCCTGTTTATTCCTCTTCCTTTCCTCCTATCTCTTACCATCTACATCTCTTTCTCAACTCACAGATCACTCCCTATCTTCCTCCTCCACTACATCTTCCTCCTCCACTACATCTTCCTCCTCCTTCCTCCTCCTCCTCCTCCTTCGTGAGATTTGCTACAGAAGAGACAAATTGAAACACATCTCGCTTCTTCCAGTCAAACAATCAGCTTTTTATCTCCCTTTCCCCTCTTTCTCCCCTCTTCTTATCTACCTTTCTCTTCCCTCCCTCCTCCTCCTCCTCCTCCTCCTCCTCCTCCTCTTCCTCTTCCCCTCGTTTCTTCCTCGGGGTCTTTGACGAAGGATATTTCACGGTTGATTGGTAGCTCCGTGCGTCGTCTGATTCAATTTTTCCCTTCAGAAACCATATTTGGCATAGTTCCCCTCAAAAAGTCTCCCCTCAGTTCCCTTCCTTCTGCTCTTCTTCCCCCTCCCCCTCCTCCTCCTCCTCCTCTTTCTTGTACGTTTTTTCTCTTTTTATATTTTTTTTTTACTTTTGTTCCCTCCCTCTTAATCTTTATCTGTTTATCTTTCTTTTCCAACTGAACACTTAATTTTCGAAAGCTTCCTTAACCTCTTGCTCTCCCCTTTCTTCCTCTTCCAACTCCTCCTCCGCCTCCTCTTCCTTGTACGTTTTTCCCCTAGCTATATTTTTTTTTCACTTCTGTTCCCTCTTCATATTTTTTTCTCAATCTTTATTTGTTTATCTTTCTTTTTCAACTGAACCCTTTTTTTTTTTTTTTTCCGAGAGCTTCCTTACTCTCTCCCCCTTTCTTCCTCTTCCAATTCCTCCTCTTCCTCCTCCTCCTTTCTCCCTGTACGTTTTTTTTTTTTTCAAGCTCTTTTCTTACTTACCTACTCAATCTCTTTTTTTTTCCCTCGAGCTGTCTTCCTCTAAACCTCTTCTTCTGCGTCTCACTCAACCTTTCTCTTTCCTTCTCTCGCCCTTTTTCAACCTCTCTCCCTCTCGTAATTTTCTATTCAACATCTCCCTTACCTGACCTGCTCAACCTCTATCTCTCTCAAACTCAGTCTCTCCTTCCCTTAACCTTCTCAACCTCTTTTCCTTAACCTGCTCAACCTCTATCTCTCTCAAACTCAGTCTTTCCTTTCCCTAACCTTCTCAACCTCTCCCTTAACATAATCTCTCCCTTAACCTTGATTTCTCCCTTCCTCATCCTCTCCCACGACCTTCTCCCTCCTTTACCCTCTATTTCTCCCTCTCAACCTCTCCCTCGACCTTTCTCTCCTTCATCCTCTCCCTCCAGCTCTCCCTTCCTTACCCTCTATTCCTCCCTCTCAACCTCTCCCTTTAACCTCTTTCCACCTCTCACAGCTCGTTACCGAAGATTAAGTGGACTCGAAGAGGACTGGTGTCGCGTGGAGGAGGTGGAGGAGGAGGAGGTGGTGATGGAGGAGATGGGGGTGGTGGTGTCGCTTGGACTCAGGGCACGAAGGAGTGAGTTATGGAGAAGATGGAGGAGGAGGAGGAGGAGGAGGAGGAGGAGGAGGAGGGAAGGGGAAGATTCATAGTTTACTTTCATGTGTCATATTTTGTATTTTTTTTGAGAGAGAGAGAGAGAGAGAGAGAGAGAGAGAGAGAGAGAGAGAGAGAGAGAGAGAGAGAGAGAGAGAGAGAGAGAGAGAGAGAGAGAGAGAGAGAGAGAGAGAGTATTATAAATCAATGGGAAACACAAACAATAATTAATTTTCTTAGATTTATTGCACACACACACACACACACACACACACACACACACACACACACACACACACACACACACATACATACAACACATACACTCACACAGGAAAGTCCAATACCATTCTCTCTCTCTCTCTCTCTCTCTCTCTCTCTCTCTCTCTCTCTCTCTCTCTCTCTCTCTCTCTCTCTCTCTCTCTCTCTCTCTCTCTCTTGTGTCCTATTTTCCTGAAAGCTGATTTGCTTGAGCGAATTTTATACTTCATTACACGAGGAGGAGGAGGAGGAGGAGGAGGAGGAGGAGGAGGAGGAGGAGGAGGAGGAGGAGGAGGAGGAGGAGGAGGAGGAGGAAATGGAGCAGCAAGAAAAGAAACTTGATACTAGGAGAGAGAGAGAGAGAGAGAGAGAGAGAGAGAGAGAGAGAGAGAGAGAGAGAGAGTGTGTGTTTTACAGACAATTCACTGGTTCGTCTCTCGGTCTGTTGTTGTTGTTGTTGTTTTTGTTGTTGTTTTTCATGCATTCTATTATTTTTTTTCTTCCCGGCGAATACATTTTTTGCGGTTGTCTTGTCCTTTTGTGTGTGTGTGTGTGTGTGTGTGTGTGTGTGTGTGTGTGTGTGTGTGTGTGTGTACGTACGTGACTGCGAATGACAGGCCGAGATATGAGATCCTTTGAGGCAGAAAGAGTAAAAAAAACACACACACAAACCTTGATTAGAATGATAATTATGATGTTTATTATTAAAATATTCGCGTTTTTATGAAAATTAATATTGGAATGGAGAAACGAGGAGAGGGGCGAGAGATAGGAATATAAAAGGGAGAGAAAGAGAAGGGTGGGGAAGGTTGAATAGAGGAGATAAAAAAAAAAACAGATAAAGAACTACTGATGATTACACTAATACGAATAATAATATAAACAACAACAGCATTAATAACCAAAACATTACTGATAACAATACTAGTACAATATCAACAATAATAATAATAATAATAATAATAATAATAATAATAATAATAATAATAATAATAATAATAATAATAATAATAATAATAATAATAATAATAATAATAATAATAATAATAATAATAATAATAATAATAATAATAACAATAATAAATAATAACCAAAGTAATAAACAAAACAATACTAATAATCATACCACCACCACCACTACCAACAACAACAACAAACAACAAATTAAACAAAACAATCTCAGCCCGTCACGTCAATTCCCATTAAGCATTTCCATCGGGACGTGACGTGAATGGCAACACTGCTTCCATTCCCCCATGTTGAGCAGGCATGATGGAAATTCCCTCCTAATGGCGTTATTTGCTTGATGGCCACTGAAGGGGAGGGGGGAAGGGTTGAAGGAGGAGGGGAAGAGGGGAAGGGAGAGGAGGAAGAGGAGAGGGAAAGGGGGATTTGAAAAGAGCAGTGGAGGAGAGAAGGATGGTTGAAGAGAAAGGAAATGTCTGATGGTTATGAAGGAAGAAAAGAAGAGGGAGGAAGAGAGGAAGAAAGAGGAGAGGGAAAGGAGAGTTAGAAAAGAGCAGTGGAGGAGAGAAGAAGGATGGCTGAGGAGAAAGGAAATGTCCGATGGTTATGGAGGACGAAAAGAAGGGGGAGGAAAAGAGGAAGGGAGAGGAGGAGGGGAGGAAGAAGATGGCCAGAGATGAAAAATGGAGAGATGGAAGGACTCGAAAAAGGAACGGAAGGAGGATAAAGAAGGTAAGAAAGGAGAAAGAAAGAAAGAAAGAAAGGAAGGACGGGAGAGATATATTGAATGAAAATGATGGAAGAGAAAGGAATGGGAGAGACGAAGGGTAAAAAAGGACGGAAAATAGAAAGAAAGGAAGGAAGAAAGAGAGGGAGAAGTAAACAAGAGAAAGATGTAGCAAGAAATGATGGAAATAGAAGGAATGGGTTATCGTAAAGTGCCTACCTAGAGAGTGACAGACAGACAGACAGACAGACGGGCAGAAAGAGGAAGGCGTCTGACGGGAAATGGGCAAAAATGAGACGGAAAAAAGTGACATGTCTGGAAAAATTAAGTCGAGTTTTCACCTTTGACGAGGAAAGGAGACGGGAAAAATTGTAATGGAGGGCGACAGGTGACAGGAAGCTTAATTATTTTTGCAGGTAAAAAGGGAAATTAATAGGAGAGAGAGAGAGAGAGAGAGAGAGAGAGAGAGAGAGAGAGAGGTGAGTACAAAGAAAAAGATAAAAAGAAAAGGCTTGTAAAGAGAAAAATAGAAAGGTAAGTTGACTAGAAATAATAAAAGAGGAAAAATGAAGGAAAGTAAGAAGAAAAAAAGAGGGAAAGGAAGAGGAAAGCTCATTAGAATAAAACAATAAATAATAATAATAATAATAATAATGATAATAATAATAATAATAATAATAATAATAATAATAACTCAATTCACACCTCGCCTAATTAAGCCAAGTGTCTCAGGTAACTTACTCTTACCTTTAATTAAGTCCGCCAGGTAATTGCTTCCCTCGGTGACTTACAGGTGAGAAAATGACCACCTCTGGGCCTGTAATCTGAGTTTCTCTCTCTCTCTCTCTCTCTCTCTCTCTCTCTCTCTCTCTCTCTCTCTTTTTTCTTTCATTTTTTCTTTTTTCTATTTCATTTTTTCTTTTTCCTTATTTTTTTATTTTCTTTGTTTTGCTTTCTTTCTCTGCTTTGTTTTATTGTTTCCTCTCTCTCTCTCTCTCTCTCTCTCTCTCTCTCTCTCTCTCTCTCTCTCTCTCTCTCTCTCTTTACCCTTAGAGACAAGCTTTTGGGCTCAAGGAAAGTAAGTCTCTCTCCCTCTCTCTCCCTCCCTCCCTCCCTCCCTCTCCCCCTCCCTCTCTCACTCACGCTTTATACCCTGCCATTAGAGCAACACCAAGCACACTTTTACTCTCCCTCAGTGTCTCTCCTCTCTTTCCTCCACTCACTCTCACCTTTCACCTTTCTCTCCCTCTCTCTCTGGTCCATTCCGCCTCCCCATTGTTTTAAGATAGTCACCCTCTCGTTTACTCCTGCCTTACCTCCGTTTTCTTTTTAATGATTTCTTTGTTTCCGTTGCACTTAGACACCCATTTTCTTTCCCTTTTAAAATTGTGTGTTGGGAAATATTTAGTAAGAAAGGGATTTTAAAAAGAGAATAGAAAGAGGTAAAGAAAAAATGACAAAGTAGGTAACGAAAAGGAGGTATAGAAGAAATAGAAATAATAAGAAGGAAGTAATAAGGAAGGATGAAGAGAAGATTAGTTGAGAGTTAATAAAGGAAGGGAAAAGTTGAAAGAGAAAGAAAGAATGAAGCAGATAATATTAAAAAGAGAAGAGTAAGAAAAATGAAGTAAAGAAAGAAAGAAAAGAAAACGAACAAAGAATGAAAGAAGAATGAAGAGAAGGGAAAGTAGGTTAGTAAAGTAGGGAAAAGGTTAAGAGAGAGAGAGAGAGAGAGAGAGAGAGAGAGTTAAGAAGAGAATATTGAAGAAAGAAAAAAAGACAGAGAAATTGAATTAGATTGCATAAGTTTGAAAATGCAATAAAAAAGGATGAAAATTAGATTAGAAAGTAAGTTAATAAAGGGAAGGAAAAGGTTTAAAGGGAAAGAACGATTAAAGTAGAGTATATTAAAGAAAGAAAAGGTAAAGAGAGCGAAATAAAAATAGCTTACATAAGTTAAAGAGAATTTGAGGCAATAAAAGAAGAATGAAGCCTTAAGTGGAAAATGAAGATCCTATGAGAGAGAGTGTCCTACTGCAAGTTCATGTCCTCCTCTGTGTCCTTGTATAGCAGAGGTAGTAACGTGTCCTCCTCCTCCACCTCCGCCTTCTCCTCCTCCTCCGCCTTCTCCTTCTCCTCCGCCTTCTCCTCCTCCTCCTCCTCGTCTTAGTGAAGTTATAAGTAAGAAGTTCGAGAGTAATTTTTTCCTTATATATTTTTTTTCAGGAACCAATGAGAGAGAGAGAGAGAGAGAGAGAGAGAGAGAGAGACCATTGTTCCCGATCTTCATGCAGTTGTTTGATTCTAAAGAGTTATAGAAAGGGAATGGATTAAAGATAGCTCTCATAATACAGAACAAAGCCATTGGGAAAACCCACGCTCTCTCTCTCTCTCTCTCTCTCTCTCTCTCTCTCTCTCGGGTGCAATGAGGCCCAAGGGAAAGTGAGGAACCACGTTAATGGAGGACAAACTTTGCACTTTCCTCCTCCTCCTCCTCCTCCTCCTCCTCCTCCTCCTCCTCTTTCTGCTTAAATACCTCTTCTTTGCCTTCTTGTTCCTTACCGATTTCCATTACCTCATTGTTTTCCTCATCTTCTTCCTCCTCCTCCTCTTCCTCCTCGTTTCTTCTTCCTCCTCGTGATCCTGTGAAAGCATTATGTCCTTATATTTATCATTCTTTTTTTTGTTTTTTTTGTTTTCCCTCTTCCTCCTCCTCCTTCTCTTCCTCCTCCACCTCCTTCTTTGCGTTGCGGCTTAATTGCTTAAATATCGATCCGTGTGGAGGCAACAGTGTGTGTGTGTGTGTGTGTGTGTGTGTGTGTGTGTGATAAAGGGAGAAAACCCACCCGGCTAACCCTCTTTCTCCCCTCTTCTCCCCTCTTCCTCTTCCTCCTCCTTCTCCTCCTCCTCCCCTTCCTTCTTCGCCACTCTTTTTCTACGGTTATTATCACCAATTCTTCTGCTTCTACTTTTATTTTGTTTTCTTTCTCCTCCTCCTACTATTTATTTTCGTATCTCCTCCTCCTCCTCCTCCTCCTCCTCCTCCTCCTCCTCCTCCTCCTCCTCCTCCTCCTCTGCATTACTTAGCTCAACCCTTTCCAATGTTTACTTACCTCCTTCCTCCTCCCTCACACCTCCTTACCTGCCATCCATTACCCTTCCCTCCCTTCCCTCCCCTCACCCTACCTTTCCTCCCCTTCACCTCTCCCTCCTCTCCTCCACTCCTCCCTTTCCTCCCTGTCTCCCTATTTACCTTCCCTCCAGCTTTCCTTATCTTGTACTCCAGAACTCTTCTTCCTCCTTTATACCTGTCCTTTTTCTCTCCCTTTCTCCTCCTCCTCTTCTTCATTTTCTCCATATCTTCCTCTTTTCCTCCCTCTCTCACTTACTTTCTTCGTTTCCTTCTTTTCTTCCTTTTTCTTTTGCTTTTCTTTTTACCTTGTCCTTTTCCTTTCCTCCATTTCTTCTTTCCTTCACTTTCCTCCATCCTTTCCTTCTTCCTTTCCCTTTTCTTTATATTAATTTACCTGGCCTTACCTTACCTCGCCTTTCTTTGCTTTTCTCCACCTCTCTCTCTCCTTCCCTCCCACTTCTGTTTGCTTTCTCTCCATCATTCCTTCTTACCTTTCCTTCTTACCTGCCCTTCCCGACCCTCCCTTCTCCTTTTCCCATTCTCTCCCTTTTCTCCCTCCTCTGTTTGCCCTCTCCATCTTTCCTACATAACTTCCTCCTTACCTCCCTTCTTACTTGCCTCCGCACCTTCCTTTCCTCTCTACCTTCCCTCCCTTCCTCCTTCCCTTCACCTATATCCTCCTGGTAGCGTCTTGTTGTCTGCATAATCAACTCCTTATTTGGATTTGTGTGTGTCAGTCTACCTGTTCGGATGGCCATTAGGAGGTGGTGGTGGTGGTGGTGGTGACTGGATGGAGTTGCATAGGAGGGGTCGTTGTAATAGCCGTTGTTGTATGTAGTAGTAGTGGTAATGGTGATGGTAGTAGTAGTAGTAGTAGTTGTAGTAGTAGTAGTAGTAGTAGTGGTGGTGGTGGTATTTTGTTGTGGTTCTTATTTAGTGGGTGATGATTGTGGTGGTGATGAAGATAATGGTGATGGTGGTGGTGATGACTGTGTGTGAGAATTTGCACTGGTATAGAAAGTGGAGATGGTGTGTGTGGTGATGGTGGTGGTGATTTTGGTGTTGATAGCGATGGTGATGATAGTGATTTTGGTAACAGTAAGAAATTGGTGATGGTGTGTGGTGATGGTGGTGATTATGGTGTTGATAGCGATGGTGATGATAGTAATTTTGGTAACAGTAAGAAATTGGTGATGGTGTGTGGTGATGGTGGTGATTTTGGTGTTGATAGCGATGGTGATGATAGTAATTTTGGTAA
>NC_066541.1:10598635-10656135 GCF_024679095.1 Eriocheir sinensis | reverse complement strand
CATGAAAGAGAAAAAGAGAAAGGAAAGTAGAGCAAGATACGGCAGCAATGACATAGGCAGAAGAGAAGGAAATAGGAAAGGAGTGAGTGAGAGGGAGAGGAGAGAGTATGGAATAGGAGAAAAAGAAGGGAAGGAGGGAGAGCAAGATTTATTTTTATTTTTTTATTTTTTTACATCAGAGGACACGACTCAAGGGCAACAAAAAGAGTACAAAAAAAAGCCCGCTACTCGCCGCTCCCACAAAAGTAAAAAGTAAAGAGTAGCCAAAAGAGAGGTCAAGATAGGTAAGCAATGAAAGAAATAGGTCGAAGAGAAGAAATAAGAAGAGGGAAGGAGAGGGAGGAGGGAGGAGACAGGGTGAGGGGAGGGAGGGGGCGAGATAGTGTCAGTCATCGTTAATTAAATCATCGTAAAGTCAGCAACGAGAAGAGAAATTGGTCACACTCATAAATGTTCTGCCAATAGAGACGAAGGGAAGGTCAGAAGAATCTATGACTTTTTTACCTTTTCTCTCTATTTTTTTTTTTTTGGGGGGGGGGGTGTCGTTCTATTTTCATATCCGTGTTTTAATCTACTACTACTTTAATTTTTCATCTACTAATACTAATACTTCCACTAATTCCAACCGTATATTTTTTTTTGCCTTTTCCTCCATTTTTTTTATGTAGTTTTAAATTCTTCACTTTTTATCTTTTATTGTACTTTTTTTTTATCTACTACTACTACTACTACTACTACTTCATCTACTACTACTACTACTTCATCTACTACTACTACTACTTCATCTACTACTACTACTACTTCATCTACTACTACTACTACTTCATCTACTACTACTACTACTTCATCTACTACTACTACTACTACTACTACTACTACTACTTTTAATAAATACCAACCATACATTTTCTATTATTAACGGTATCTATTTGTTTTTTTATCTGTTCAATGGATTTTAGTCGTATCTTTTGTCCAGCCCGTGTATTAAGCCGTTTATTTTTGTTGTTATTGTTTTTATTGTATTGTTATTTTTGCGCTAATTGGATTTGCGTATTTTTACCCATTCTGATTTTTCACGGCGTTAATTGTTTGCACGAGAGCTTGACGCATCCCAGCCACGGGTGTTATCCCATCCCCTTTTTTCCTCCTTCCCTTTACTTCACTTCCTTCCCTTTCTTCCTTCACTTCCTTCCTTCCTTCCTTCCTCCCTCCACTTCCTCTCATTCCTCTGTTGCTTATTTTCCTTTTTTCTCCTTTCCTTTCTCTCCATTTTTCCTCCTTTTCATCCTATCCCTTTTTCCTCCTTTCCTTTATTATCTCCCTTCTTGCTCTTCCTTTTCCTTCACCTCTCTTTGTTCTCTTCCTCCCTTCCTGTTTTCTTCTTTCCTTTATTCTCTCCCTTCATTCCCCTCCCTCCGTTTCCATTCTCCTACTTTCCCTTTACTTCTTTCTTTTCCTTCTTTTCTCTTCTCTTATTTCCCTTTCACTTCATTCACTTCCCTTTCCACCCGCTTCTCTTCCTTTCTTTCCTTCTGTTACCTCTTTTCCTTCGTTCTCCCCCCTTTCATCTTTTCTCTGACCTCCCTTTTATCTTATTTTCTTCCTTCCATTTAGTCCTTTTCTTCTCTTTCCTTCTTTTTCTGGCAACTTTCATTAATTTCCTCCCTGTTTTTTTATTCCTTTCTTTCATTTTTCCTCTTTTCCTCTTTCCTGACTCCTTTTTCTGGTGCCATTTTACTGATTTTTGTTCCCTTTCCTCCCTCCTTTGTCCCCCCTCAATCCCTCCATCCTTTATCTCGCTGACATCCTCCCTCCCTCCCTCCCTCTCCTCCCTCCTTTATCTCCCTCTTTCCCTCTCTCCCTCCCTTCCCTTCTCTACCTCCCTTCATAACTGTTCTCTAATCCCCTTGTAATAATATTTTTCACTCGGCTCTGAACAAACTGCATTCCACTGTCTGCTACTACTACTACTACTACTACTACTACTACTACTACTACTACTCGTTTTCTCTTCCTCTTTTCTTTTCTCCTTGTTTTCTTTTCTTTCCCTCGTGTATTGGAAGTTTGTTTTGTGATATTTTGGTTCTCGTATTTTTTCCTTTTTTTTTATTTCTTTCCGATTCTGGAGTGGAATATGACTGTGTGTGTGTGTGTGTGTGTGTGTGTGTGTGTGTGTGTGTGTGTGTGTGTGTGTGTGTGTGTGTTTTGGGATTGCTGCATCGTTTCTTTATACTCTCTCTCTCTCTCTCTCTCTCTCTCTCTCTCTCTCTCTCTCTCTCTCTCTCTCTCTCTCTCTCTCTCTCTCTCTCTCTCGGCCGGGCGTGAGGACATCTTTAGGCCCCGGCGGGTATGGCCTGATCAATACCCACTGTTTTCACCACCCCCCTGACCCCTCCTCTACCCCCCTGCACCCCCTGCCGCCCCCTCCCCCCTGCCTGCCCTCTACCCCTTCCCCTGTCCGCCTGTCGTGCCCTGTCACCGCCCTGTCTGCGTCCTGTCTGGTTCTTGTCATACCTCTCGTAACCTGGCCACCCTGATTTGTCTCTTTCCCTTCTGTTTGTCTGTCTGTTATTTGCTCTTTTTTTCCTTTTGTCGTATATACCTCTATTTTCTGCCCTCTTTTTTTTCCTTTTGTTTTATCTTTCTTCCCTTTCTCTTTTTTTCCTGTTCTTTTCTTTTTCTTCTTCCTCTTTTTTTCCGTTTTTTCCCTTATTTTCCTGTTTTCTTTATCCTTTCCCACCCTTTCAATCTTTTTTTTCCTCTTTTTCTTCTCTTTTTACTCTTTTTTCCGTTTTTTCCCTTATTTTCCTGTTTTCTTTTATGCTCTCCCACCCTTTCTATCTTTTTTTTCCTGTGTTCTTTTCTTTTTCTTCTCTTTTTACTCTTTTTTCCGTTTTTTCCCTTATTTTCCTGTTTTATCCTTTCCCACCTTTTCTATCCTTTATCCGTCCTTCCCTTTTTGTATATTCTGTACCTTATTTTCTCTCCCTCCTAACCTGCCATTGATACTTCCTTTCTTCTGTTCCTTTTACTTTTTTTTCTCCTTGTTTTATCATTCCTCTTCCTCTTACCTTCCTTATCATTCCCTGTTACCTTGTTTTTGACTCTTCCCTTCTTCTATTCCTTTACTCTTCCCATTGTTTTATTATTAATTTTTCCTCCTCCTCCTCTTTGTCCCCTTCACTGCACTCCAATTTTACCTTCATCCCCTCTTTTGCTTTCTCATTTCTCTTTCGTTCTTTTTTCTTTACTTATTTCTTTCTCTTTCCTTCCTTTACTTACTTTTCTTACCTTCCACTTTTTTTTCAACTTTCCCTTTCCCGTTTCTTCCCCTTCCCTTCCCTTCCCTTCCCTTCCCTTCCCTTCCCTTTTCTTCCTTTCTCTTACTTTCCCTTCCCTTCCCTTCCCTTCCCTTCCCTTCTCTTCCCTTTTCTTCCTTTCTCTTACTTTCCCTTCCCTTCCCTTCCCTTCCCTTCTCTTCCCTTCTCTTCCTTTCTCTTACTTTCCCTTCCCTTCCCTACCCCTTCCCTTCCCTTCCCTTCCTTTCCACTTCCACCCCCTTCTCTTCCCTTCCCTTCTCTTCCCTTCCTTTCCTTTCCACTTCCTCCCCCTTCTCTTCTTTTCCTTTCCCTTCCCTTCGACTCCCTCCATTGTCTCTCTTGTTTGTCGAGGGCGGCTTGATGGAGAGAGAGAGAGAGAGAGAGAGAGAGAGAGAGAGAGAGAGACATGCCTTTGTCACGCAAGATTTTATGCTGAAACTTTTCCCAGATCACGGAGGCATTATTTTTTTTTTCTTCTTCATTCTTCCTCCTCCTCCCTCTCCGCTTCTTCTTCCTCCTCCTCCTCCTCCTCCTCTTCTTCTTCCTCCTCCTCCTCCTCCTCCTCCTCTCACCTGTAATTAGTACGATTATGCAGGTATACATTGAGATTAAACCTTTGTACCTGCATTCCTCCCCCTTCTCCTCCACCTCCTTCTCTTCCTCCTCTTTCTTCTCTTCCTCCTCTTCATTTTCCTCTGCCTTCTCCTCCTTCGTTACACGCAGATAGACATAGGGATTAAGACTTTGTAAATCGGGCTTTTCCTCCTCCTCCTCCGTGTCTTCCTCTGGTAATATTCATGCAAAGTTTCCAAGCCCCGGATGAACGTGTTTTCTTCGTAACGTTTAGCTTAATCCTCCACTGCAGTGTGTTCCTCTTCCTCTTCCTCATCTTCTTCCTCTTCTTCTTTTTTCTTCTTCTTCTTTGTTGTCGTCGTCGTCTTTTTGTTATTGTGGTTCTATTTTTTTTTCTTTGCTCCAGATTTTGTTCTTGATAGTTCTCTCCTCCGCCTCCTTTTCTTCCTCCTCCTCCTCCTCTTACCTTTTTTCCTTTGTTGTATTATTTTTTTTTTTTTTATAGTTTTTGGTTATTAGAGTTTTCAGCCTCTATGATATTTTTTTATGCTGTCTTTTATCCTCCTCCTCCTCTTCCTCGACAAAGGGGCACTAAACTGGATTAAAGGCAACCCACACAGACACCCTATTTTGTCCTTCCGCCTCCTCCTCCTCCTCCTCCTCCTCCTCCTCCTCCTCTTCCTCCTCTTTCATCTCGTCTTCCTCTTTCTTCTTCAGCATCAACATATTTTCCCCCTTCCGTCTCTTCCATCACACGTTGTTATTCCTCCTCCTCCTCCTCCTCCTCCTCCTCCTCCATCCGGCATCAATCTCCATCAAACACTCTCCTCCCCAACTCATCTCTCTCAGGACACCTTTGTTTCTCCTCGCCCTCCTCCACTACTCTCCATTTCCTCCACTTCACCCTCCTCCTCCAGCCGCGTCTCCACATTAATCCTCTCCATCTTCTCCACTGGTTCCCCTTCCACGCTTCTCTTTATTCTCCTCCTCCTCCTCCTCTCTTTCCTCCGCCTCTATCTCGTTTGTTACTGTTTCTTCTCTTGTTATTCTCCTCCTCCTTCTCCTTCATTTGTTCTCCTCCAGTTTTTCCTTTTCTCTTGTTTCCTTCTTCCCTTCCCATTTTCTCTTGCTTGTATATTTTCTTCCTCCTTCTCCCTCTCCTCCTCCTCTTCTTCTTCCTCGTCTCTATCACGTTCTCCCTCATTTTTTTCTTTCCAGTCTATTTATCTCTTGTTTTCTTATTTTTCATCATGTCCATATCAATTCCCTTTACCCTTATCTCCTCCTCCTCCTCCTCCTCCTCCTCTTTCTCTTCCTCGTCCTCCTCTTCCTCATCTTTATCTCCATTTTTTCTCCTCCTTCCCTTCTTAATTCTCGTTTTCTTATTCTTTATGCCATGCTATTCGTTTCCTCTTACTGTTATCTCCTCCTCCTCCTCTTCCTCCTCCTCCTCCTCCTTTTGCCCTCTGTCGCGGAGAATTAACTCAAGGAAAACAACTTCGCGTCTTTTTAAGGGAAGCGCAAGTAAAATATTTGCTCAGTAGATTATAAGGAAGAATGGTTGTCCGGAGAGAGGGGAAGAGAGGAAGGAAGAAGAGGAGGAGGAGGAGGAAGAGGAGCGCGGCAGAGGGGAAGAGGAAGAAGACAAAGAGAAGGAGAGGAGGAAATTGTGCATAAGAGATGAGATGATAAAAAAAAACAAGAATAATAATAAGTATAAAACAGGAGTATATTGGAAGATTAAAGTCTCTCTCTCTCGCCTCATTCAAATAGTTCTAAAATAAATTAATTCCAGCGCGGTATAAGATTAATGGACTAAGTTTGAGTCTCGGGAGAAAATGATCTTGAAATTATGAAGAGAAAGAGGGAATTAAATTAAGAGGAAACGGAGATAATTAATTAAGAGTAAAGAGAGAGAGAGAGAGAGAGAGAGAGAGAGAGAGAGAGAGAAACAATGTCTTGATGCATATGTATTTCTCCTTTTCCTTCTCCTCCTTCTATATATGCATGACCGTGTGTGTGTGTGAGAGAGAGAGAGAGAGAGAGAGAGAGAGAGAGCTGTATCAATATGCCACTCTCTACACCACCACCATCTCCACCACCACTACCACCAAAATCTCCACCACCACCACCAGAAAGGTCAGCATGCATATTTCAAAGCGCGCCATGTCCTCAGCATCGGTCAGCTCGTCTTGTGCTGAGTTATTCCCGGACACACCCATTGATCCGGCCCTTTATATTATGCAGGGGAAGACTTGGGGCTGAATGGAGCGCTGGAAAAGGTTAGGCATTGTGGCGGTCGTGGTCGTGGTGGTGGTGGAGGTGGAGGGTCAAGTTAGGTGGTGGTGTTGTTCATGTGGTAGTGGTGGTGGTGGAGGGTTTGGTTAGGTGGTGTTGAGGATTTGGTGATGGTAGTGGTGGTGGAGGGGAAGATCAGGTGGTGTTGTGGCCCTTGAGGTGGTGGTGATGGTGGAGGGTTCGGTTAGGAGGTGTTAAGGATTTGATGATGGTGGTGGTAGAGGGGAAGATCAGGTGGTGGTGGTGATGGTGGTAGTTGGGTTAGGTGGTGATAGTTAGGTGTTTGTGGTGGTGGTGGCGATCGTGGTTGTGGTGGTAGTTGGGGTGATAGTAACAGTAGTGGTGGTGTGTGTCAAAATTAGTTAAACACCAATGAAAAATCTACTCCATCGATAATAATGACAAGAAGAATAAACACCAAAAAATTATATTAAGAAAAGAAAAACAAGATGAAAAGATTGACATTAAAAAAGAAAAAGAAGAAAAAATGGGTAAAAAGAATAGCAATAATAAAAATCCACCACCTTTACGTATACGAATCTAATTAAAGTACCAAACATAAGCACACAAATGAAAATATAAAAAAGAAAAAAAAACACCAGCTGCATATATTGAAAACGCTCTATAATAACATCAAGGGTTAAGCTCCAGGAAAGAATAGTGGGCCCTAAAATGTCTGCCAAGTATTGACAATGTTCTGTATAGTAACATTTGGGTCCAGCTCCAGTAAAGAACATTGGGCCCTAAAATGTCTGCAAGTATTGACAATGTTCTGTATAGTAACATTTGGGTCCAGCTCCAGTAAAGAACAGTGGGCCCTCAAATGTATAAAATCATGTCTGCGAGTCTTCATAATCTTGCGTCTAGCTCCAGTAAAGAACAGTCGGCCCTCTAATGTATAAAATCATGTCTGCGAGTATTGCTAATCTTGGGTCTGGCTCCAGTAAAGAACAGTCGGCCCTCAAATGTATAAAATCATGTCTGCGAGAATTGATAATCATGCGTCTATCTCCAGTAAAGAACAGTCGGCCCTCTAATGTATAAAATCATGTCTGCGAGTCTTGGTAATCTTGCGTCTAGCTCCAGTAAAGAACAGTCGGCCCTCTAATGTATAAAATCATGTCTGCGAGAATTGATAAGCATGCGTCTAGCTCCAGTAAAGAACAGTCGGCCCTCAAATGTATAAAATCATGTCTGCGAGTCTTGATAATCTTGGGTCTAACTCCAGTAAAGAACAGTCGGCCCTCAAATATATAAAACCATGTTAGCGAGTCTTGGTAATCTTGGGTCTAGCTCCGGTAAAGAACAGTTGGCCCTAAAATGCGTGTTCTATACATGTTCATAAGACAGAAAAGGAGGAGTGTTCATGGGTGACTCCTATATAAGTTCAGGTTTTTATGATCTCGATTGAAGGATGTTATCGTTTAGTTCAACATTAAATTTTATACTCACTACCTTTTTTTTTGCTCTTGTGTCTCTCCCTTATCATTTCTTCTTTCAATTTCTTCCTCCGTTTCTTCTTTTTTTCTTGTTTTTCTTCCTTATTTTCTGTTATTATTGATAGTCTTTTTTCCTTCAGCTCCTTCTCCTCCTCCTCCTCTTTGTTCTTGATTATCTCCCTTTCTAGGCATTTCTTTCTCTCTCTCATCCTATTTTCTCTTGGGTAAAAGGCTAGTTTGTAGTTTTATTTATTTATCTATATTTTCATTGCTTCCTTATACCGTGTTTTTCTTCTAACATAAAACTGCATCACAACAAACAAAATTGAGTCTCGTGTTTGTGTGTGTGTGTGTGTGTGTGTTAACTCATCACTCAGGAATTTCCCTCTCCGCGTTGCCGTCCTTTCTCTCTCTCTCTCTCTCTCTCTCTCTCTCTCTCTCTCTCTCTCCACAAGGCTGAGTTTACTGATTTTCTCTCTGTGTGTGTGTTTATGTTATTTGTTTGTTTGTTTGTCTGTCAGTTCTAAATATTTTCTCGTTTTCTCTCCGTCAGCAAACCTTCGCTAAAGCCTTGGACTGCTGTTGGGTTTTGCTTCGTTGCGCTTCGTCAAGGGGAAAATTGATACCTTTGTTTTATCTTGGGTTTAATTATCAGTTCGTTTTCTGTTTTGGGTGTATATGTTATTTTTATTCAATTATTCCCTATTCCTTTCTGTCCTTCCACTTTTTTTCTTTCTCTTTCTCTTTTCCCCACATTTTTTTTTCTCATATCTCCTTTCTCTTGTTATTTTACTGTATTTTTTTCTTTCTATTTTTTCATTATCGTTTTTCTTCCTCTTTTTGTTTTGTGTTTCTTTTCCAGTCATTGTCTTTATTCTTTTGTTCTTTTTCCCTCTCCACTTCCTTTTTTTCACTCCTTGCTTTTCTTTTGTTTTTGTTTTTTTTCTTTTCTATCTCCTTTCCCTTCTTAGTTTACTGTTTATTCTCTTTACTTGTCTTCATCATATTTTTTTCTTATTTCTTTTTTGTGATTATTTTCTGGTCATTATTTTTATTCTAGTTATTCTTTCTCCTCCTCCTCCTCCTCCTGGTGTTACCTTACGATTATTTCCCTCGAGGCCCCAGAAATCACTACCTTATTTTTGCCTTTTCCCGGTGCACCCAGAGAGAGAGAGAGAGAGAGAGAGAGAGAGAGAGAGAGACCCTCGGCTTCCACAGACTCACCGTGAAGTCCAATTAACTCGTATTTCGTGATAACATTTAGAGTTTGTGAAAACCAACCCCAACAACAACAACAACGAAAACAACTTTGCCACCACCACCACTACCATCGCCAGCATCACCACCACCATCATCACCACCACCACCACCATCATCACCACTACCACCACCATCATCACCACTACCACTATCACCACCAATGCTCACGTTTCACCCTTTAACAAAAAAGTGATGGGAATGTATTTGGTGGTGATGGAGGAGGAGGAGCAAGAGAAGGAGAGATAGAAAGAGGAGCAGGAGGAGGAGGAGGAGAAATAGAAAATGGAGAACCACAAGGAACAGGAGGAGAAGCAAACGAAGGAAGATTACTAAAAGATAGTGAGAAGGAATACATGAATGAATAAAAGGAGTAGACGGAGGAGGAGAACAGACAGGGAAGAGAGAAAGAAAGAGAAGGAGAAGGAGAAGCAATAAGAAAAGATTGTCAAGGAATGAGAAAAAGAACACGAGGAAGAGGAGAAAAATAAAAATAAACAGGAAGAGTAGAAATATAAGAAAAAGGTAGAAGATTGCAAAGGTGGGAAACGAATATGAGGAGATGGAGAAGGAGGAAGAGGCGTACAGCTAGAAAACAATATAGAAGGAAAAAGAAGAATGGAAGGAAAAAGAGAGAGAGCAGAGAATCACACAAGGTCAGCCGTTCAGTCAACTCTCCCTGCATTGAGTTAACAAGTGGCCACAATTGTCTGTTTGCTGGACTCTCGCAGAAAACGGGGTGTGGGTTGGTGGGTGGGCGGGCGTGTGTCCCTGCCCCACCCACTCCACACACACGCTCTCACCCACGCCACACCCCGACCTTACCCACCATCCTCAGAGTTTTAAATAAGTGGATTAGAGTAGATAAGGACAAAGAGGAGGCATGGAGTAAACTTAGTAAAGAGTTGAAGTGCAGCTCGTGTTGACGTAGAGAAATTATTGAAGTCACAAAACGGAGTAGAAGAGAGGGCACGGTAGGGAATGGGAGGAAAAGTACAAAAGAGAATCAGAAAGAGGGAGTAGAAGGGGAAAAGTAGAATGAGGAATAAGAAGAAAAAGTACAAAAAAGAGTGGAATCAGAAAGGAGAATAGTAGTGTGGAGAATAGTCTGGAAAGTACAAAAATAAAGAGGAAAACCAGACAGGGGAAAAGTAGAATGAGAAATAAAAAGAAAATATGCAAAATTAAAATAAAAATCAGAAAGAGGAAGAACAAAAAAAAAGGAAAAAATTGCACGAAAAATGTGAGAAGGAAAGAAGAAAAGAAAAAAAGAAAAAGAAATAAGGAAAAAACGAAAATTGAAATAAAGAAAAAAGAAAGGAAGAAAGCATAAAGATAAACTAAAAAGGGAAGACTACAATAAAAAAAATAAAACGAAGAACATCAAATAACAAAAGAGGAGAACCAGAAAGCGGAAGAGAGCAGTTAAGAGGAAGAGGAGCAGAAGTAAGCAGAGCAGTAACGGTCCATTCTCTTTGTGTGTGTTTACCGTTTGTGTGTGTGTGAATAGCTTCAACAATACCAAGTTAATGTTGTTACAATGGACAAGTTCCTTCCTCGAGGGGACAAGACAGACAGACGGACAGGGGGGGAGCGTCTTGGCCCAGCTGACGACGACCGGTGCGGGAAAGGAAGAAGAGGAAAGGGAGGGGAGTGAGGGAATGAAATGAAAAGGAAGAAGTAGGGAAAGGAAAGGAGAGATAGGGAAAGAATTTAAGGGAAGGGAAAGGAAAGAATGGGAAGGGAAACGAAAGAAAGGAAAGGAAAGAGGTAAGATGGGAAAGAAAAGGAAAATATAGCAAAAAGAACGGAAAGTTAGAGAATGGAAATGTAGAAAAGGGAAGGGAAAGGAAAGAAAGGGATGGAAAAGGAAAGAATGAAAAAGAAAAGGAAAGACATGAAAAGAAAGAACAGAAACGAACGGGAAGGAAATGAAAAGTAAGAGAGAGAAGGAAAAGATGGAGAAGTGAAGAAAATGGGAGAGAAAGGAAAAGGAAACGGACGAGAAAAAAAAAGGGTAGAAAAAGCAAAGTTGAGAATTGAAAATGGAAGGAAAATAAAAGGGAAAAGAAGGAAAGTTAACCGATCTCCCCTCAGCTCCCACAGCCATTAATAATCACCACCAACCCATCCTCCATTATCACCCCTTCTCCCCCATTTCCCCTTCCTACCCTCCCCTTCTCCCTCCCCATCCCCCTTCCCCTTCCCGCCTTCCTCCTCATACCCCTCACCTTCCAACCTTCCTCCCCATCTCCCTCTCCCTCTCCTCCCCCGTCCCCCGTCCCCCTTCCTTCCCTTTTCCCTCCCCATCCCCCCTCCCTTTCCCACCTTCCTCCTCATACCCCCCTCACCTTCCACCTTCCTCCCCATCCCCCTCCTAACTCCCTTCCTCTCCCTCTCCTCCCCCATCCCCCTTCCTTCCCCCTTCCTCCCTTCCCCATCCTCCCAGCCACTTAGCTACCCCTATGCCCTCATCCGGGTCACCCAACAGCCCTCAACGACCTTTAATTAGCGACACACACGACCACCAATCGCCTGTCACTTAATACCGAACGACCTCGCCGAAATAAATGAAAGACAAACAGACGTAAAGTTTCTAATCGTCTTTGTATTGTTTGCTTGTTTGTTTTTTTCTTCTTTTATTTCAGTCTAAAAAAAATTCCTAAAATCTCATCCTCACCATTTTCTCTTTTTTTGTTGTTGTTTTATTTAACTCCAGAAAAAAAAAATCACTCATTCGCCTCTATCTCATTTTTTTTATTTCTCTACTCCGGTCTAAACAAATATTGGTCTACTTTTCATCTTTATTTCTTTATTATTTTTTCTTTCGGTTCAAAAAAAAATCTTTAAATCTCTTCTTCGCTTGGATCTCGCTTTTTGTATTCCTTTATTTCAGTCTAAACAAAAAACTGCATCTAATAATCTATAACAACCTTTATTTATTTTTTTATCCTTATAGAAATATGTACTTTTAAACACTATTTTTTCGATTTATCTTTCCATCAAAACAAAAGAAGTAAAGGACGAGAGAAGAAGACGTGAGGGTTTTGGTGTTATAGGTGGAAGAGAGGGTGGAGGAGGAGGAGGAGGAGAGTGCCCATATGTGGAGTGCAAACATGACGTCACCATATACGGGACACGCCCTTTTTTTTTTTTTCAGCTGGAAGGCAACTCATGACTCACTGCTCATCCACATCACCCTTTCTCCCTACTCCCTTCTCCCTTCTTGTCTCCTCTCCCTTCTCTCCCTTTCTTCTCTCTCCCTCTTTTATGATTCTCCTAATCTTCTAACTCTTTCTTCTTTTTCTCTCTTCGTTATTCTTCTTACCAACTAATCTCATATTTCCTCCTCTACTCTTTATCCTCTTTTATCTTGTATATCTTTCACTTCGTCTAATCTTTCTCTTCTTCCTCCTCTATTCTCTCTTCTCTCTCTCTCCTTTATCCTTCAAATCATATAATCTTTCTACTATTTTCTCCTCCTCCCCAGTTCTCTCCTTCACCCTCCAGTCTCTCTCTTATCTCCCTTCTTTATCCTTCATCTAATCTCTCCTGCTTCATCCTCTTTCCCTTTTTCCTCTTTTCTCTTCAAATCCTCTAATTGTTCTCCTAATTCTTCCTCCTTTTTTCACATTTCTTCTCTTTCCTGACACATTTCTCTTTTTACCCTTCACCTCCTACTCTTCTCCTCTTTTCTCTCTTCTTTATCCTTCAAATCCTACAATCTTTCTTCTTTTTCTTCCTCCTTTCGTTCTCCTCTTTTTCTCTATCCCTCTACTTCCACATAGGTTCTCTCTCTCACCCGTCACCTCCTCCCTCCTCTTTTCTTTATCCTTTTTCTATTTTCTCCTATTTCCTCCTCCTTTTCACATTTCTCCTCTCCTTCACCCTTCACCTCTCACCCTTGAACCAATGCATCTTTCCCATCCTTTTTCCCTTTTCTAACCCTTCATCCCTCACCTTTGTCCTCTATCCTCCCCTTTCTCTTCTTCTGCTTGTTTGAATCTGTTTGTCTGTGTGTTTACATGTGAATCTGTTTGTTATTCTGCTTCCCTGCTTCTCCTTGTGTTTGTGTTTGATCATCTGTTTGCCCTTTCATTTTTTTTTTTTTTTTATCTGCTCTTTTTATTTTGTCTGCCTGTATTTTTTATAAGTTCGCTTCGTTTTTTTTCTGTTTTTGTCCATGTCTGTTTTCCTATTTTCTTTGTCCATCTACTTTTCTTTTTTGTTTATTTGTTTCTTTATATGTCTGCCTCTTCGTTTTTTGTTTTTTGTTTTCTTTATTATTTTCTGTTTCCCCGTTCTTTCGTCTATCTGTTTTTGTATGTGCTTTTTTGTTTTCCTTGTCGTTTTCAGTCTTTTTTATTCTTTATTTGTTTCTATGATTGTCTTGTTTTCTATCTCTATCTTCGTCGTGTTCCATGTATAATTTTCATCATCATTTGTGTTCCCGTCCTTTCGTCCATCACCCATTTCATCTGCTTGCCTCTCCAATCCTCTCTGTTTCCCCTTTCTTTCGTCTACCCTTCTTTTCATCCATTGGCCCATCTCTATTTGTCTCTTTGTCCCCGTATTTCTCCCGTCATCCTTTTCATCTGCCTGGCTCGCTGTTAGTCATTCCCGCTCTACATCCCGCCAGCACGCACGCCTTCGCTCTAAGCCACACGTCCATTTAATTAAACCTTGAGCTTCGTCCCCGTCTGCCTGTCACGCCTTTGTGCCGACAGCAGGGAAAGTGACAGCCAATTAAATGTTGTCCAGGAGGGAGCGACGCCACCCTGCCACCATGCCACCTTTCACCCTGTCAACTAGTGGTAGGGGATGACAAACAGGGAAGGACATAACAAGGGAGAAGCTGGCAAGGGTAGGGAAGAAGACTGAAGGGTTAGGAAGGGTTAAAAGGGTATATAGGGAAGGCTAGTACAGGGTAAGGCAAGGGTTAAAACAAGGAACAGAAGGGGATAAAATAGGGAATAGGAATTATAACAGGGAATAGAAGGTGATTTCGCCAGGGTTTAGTAGAGTATGGATTTAAGATCGAAAAAGACAGTGGCGGGGTAAGAAAAAAATATGACAGGGTAGGACAGAGTTACAAGTTCTTAAACTCAGGAAATGACAGAGGCAGTGTTTACAGGGCAAGAAATGGATGAAAGTGACAGGGTAAGAGAGTGAGAGAAGATAACAGGGTGGGACAGAAGTTGACAGAGGGTCTAGAAGGCGGGGCAGGACAGAGGCAGTGTTTACAGGGGCAGGGGTGGCACCGAGGCACATAAAGCGGCACTAGGCACCCGGCGGGCACGGGGTGGCCCTCGAGCGGGGTCCCGAGGCTCAGATTATCCCAGTGGTCGCCAGAGGGTGCGGGTTGGTGGCTGTCTCGTGGCCATACCCACCACCACCACCACTACCTCTACCACAACCACGCCCATCTACTTTTAGTGCTCTTCATCGTTAACGCGTACTGTGTGTTTGTGGTATCGATAACGGTGAGAAAGAACCGTCCATCATCCCGTTTTCTTTGGATTATGTAAGTGTTGTGCTCATCCAACCACCACCAACAGCGACAACAACATCTACCACTCGTTCTCTTAGTCATTAACTCGTGCGGTGTCCTTGTGGTATCTTTAAGAGTGAGAACATTCCGTCTATCCGTTTTCTTCGGTATAAGGTAATGTTTTCCTCCTTTTGTGTGAAGATACAAGCAGCGCAGACTCCCTCATTTCGTGCTCTTCATCAGTGACTTGTGTTGTGTGCTTATAGTGAACTAAGAGTGAGAACATTCCGTCTATCACTCCGTTTTCTTCGGTATAAGGTCCTGTTTTCTTCCATTTGCGTCAAGATACAAGCAGCGCAGACTCCCTCCTTTCGTGCTCTTCATCAGTGACTTGTGTTGTGTGCTTACAGTGGACTAAGAGTGAGAATTGACCGCCTATCATCCTGTTGTTCCTCGTTGTGAAAGTGGTGTGTAGCGTTGACGTGCAAACAGTGCCAGCTAAGCATCCTTCACTCCGTTTTCGTTATCAGTGATTTCTGTGTCCTTGAGAGTGCCGAACCAGCAGTGCCGAACTTGCATCTTTCCATCCTATTCTTTCTTTCAGTAATAGAATATCGAGACTTAAATGTGTGAAAAGGGAGAGAAACTTAAACTCCTCTTAAACCATCTCTTTATACCGATGAAGTTGTCAGTCAGGAAACCAATAAGAAAATAGAGAAAAAGAAAGATTGTACGGTGAAAAGGAAGGAAGGAAAGAAAGGAAAGCAGTAAGGGAGAGGGAAAGAAAAGGATAGTAGAAGGACGGAAAGTACAAAAGATATATTAGGAGGAAGGAAAAAGGAAAGGAAGGACGGTAAGAAGGAAATAAGATAAAGGAGAAAAGGGAGAAAGAATGGAAGGAAGGGAGGACTGATAGAACCTTCGACCATATTGACGGAAAGGGTTTAAAAAGGGCGTTTCCAGGAGGCCGTCTGTTTAGGTAAGTCGTGTGTGTGTGTGTGTGTGTGTGTGTGTGTCGCCTGATTTGAATGTCAAGTGAATGCATACACACAGAAACTCAATTTGTTGCTCGTGCACACACACACACACACACACACACACACACACACACTCTCTCTCTCTCTCTCTCTCTCTCTCTCTGTTTGCCCTCAGCTTTAGGTCATTGGTGATGTATGTTGTTTGCTCTTGTCCTCCCTCCCTCTCCCTTCTCTCCCTTCCTCTCCCTTCTTCTCTCCCTCCCTTCCTTAATCTCTTACCTTCCCTTCCCTCCCTTCCCTTCTCTTTCCTCCCTCTCATCACGTTATTGCCCTTTCCCTTTTTTTCTCTTTCTTATTCCAGATACTTTTCCTCCCTTCTTCCTATTCTCTTATTTCTCTTAGTCTTCTTTATTGCTCCGTTTCTTCCTTACTCTTTTTCCCTCCATCATTTTTCTTGCCCTTCTCATTTTCTTTCCTTCATTATTCTCTCTCCCATCTCTGTTCCTTCTCTTATGTCTTTCTTATATCCATTCTCTTAGTCTCCATTCTCTCTTCCTTTCCCGTTCCTCCGTTCCTTCCTCGTATTCCTCCTCCTCCTCTCTTTCTCTCCCTTCCGTTCCCCCTCTCTTTGCCCTCTCTCCTCTTCCCATTCTCTCCTCTGTGTAACTTGCCTTTCTAATTTCCTCTTGCTTCCTTAATTTATCAGCGTTGCTTTGTCTCCTCCTTTATCTCCTCGCCTTCCTCTCTCGGCCATTTGCAGTATGTTGTGTTTTTTATCTCTTCTTCCTTGTTTATTCCAGTCTCTGTTTCCTGGTTCGTAAACTAATTCGGCTTTCTTTTTCGGTTTTTCGCTTCCTCTCTCTCTTGCATGTGTATATTTTGCCTTTATTTACTGCTCTGTGTATGTGTGTGTGTGTGTGTGTGTGTGTGTGTGTGTGTGTCTATTGAAGGGCAGGGGCGTAACCATGACACTTTTTCCTCCCTTCCTTTGTCTCCTCTTCTTTATTTCCCTTCCCATCACTCCCTTCATTTCCATTTTTCTTTTTTCTCTTCTCTTTCTCTTGCATCGTTTTTCCCCTCCTCCTCCTCCTCCTCCCTGTCTGTCCTTTCTCCTGACGGCTGTTCCCTCCTTTGTTCTCTCTTTCTCTTTCTCTCTCTCCCTCTAGACTCTATTACAGAAGGAGGAGGAGGAAGAGGAGGTCAAATATAGGAAGGAAATGAGAGAGAATATAGAAAGAAATAAGAAAATGAAGCATGAAAAAAAAGACCAAAGTAAAAACGAAAATGAGGAAGGAAACTGAGGAGAGACATAGAAGGCGAAAATTAGGTAGAAGAGGAAGAGGAGGAGGAGGTCAAATATAAATATGATAGAGAATATAGAAAGAGGAAAGACAAAAGGAAAGAACGAAGAAATTACACAAGAAAAAGAATAATGAAAAAGGAAAGGAAAAAGAAGAAGCGAAGGAAACGTTATGAGAGGGATAGAAGGCGAAAATTAGGTAGAAGAGGAGGAGGAGGAGGAGGTCAAATATAAATATGATAGAGAATATAGAAAGAGGAAAGACAAAAGGAAAGAACGAAGAAATTACACAAGAAAAAGAATAATGAAAAAGGAAAGGAAAAAGAAGTAGCGGAAGAAACTTAGGAGAGAGATAGAGATAGAAGGCGAAAATTAGGAGGAGGAGGAGGAGGAGGAGGAGCATATTTATCCATGTATGTATATTTTCTGTGTACACATGCAAATTTGATCCCTCGAGACGAAAGTGAAGACAGGACCCGGAGTGTGTGTGTGTGTGTGTGTGTGTGTGTGTGTGGGAAGGGATCAGGTTCACACAGTCTGGCTCCTACACACACACACACACACACACACACACACATAACATAATTTCCTCATCGTAAGCGCCGTATCAGTTTTCCTTTTTTTTTATTTTGCAGTAAAGTTTAAATGAGTTTACGAGCGAGGAAGAGAGGGAAAACTACACTCATACACCCTGCCCCCTACACCCCCTACCCTGCCACGCCCATCACACTAACCCTCCCTTCCTCTGACACTGCTCCCCTCACCCCCTTTCCCCTCCCTGCCACCCTGCTACTGTATCTGACAAACCCTTCTATGCCTTACTATTACTTCATACCCTGCTTCCTTTACCCTCTGTCCCTCCCTGCCACGCCCTTGCTACATATTAACCCTTCCTTTGCCTAACCATTCCCTCAAACGTTGTTCTCTTCACCCTCTGTCCTTTTTAATGCCATGTCTCTGCTGCATCTAACAAATCCTCCCATGCATTGCTATATCTTATACCCTCTTCCCTTCACCCTCTGTCTCTCCCTGCCACGCCCTTGCTAAATCACACACTCTTCCCTGTACTACCCTTACTTCATACCCTGCTCCTTTCATCCTCTTCCCTACCCTGCCATGCCCCTGCCACATATCTTACACCCTCCCTGCCACCCCCTTTACTATGTCTCACAACCCCTCCCTTGCCCTAGAAGAAGAAAGTAGAAAGGACGAATGAAAAGAGAAGGAAAGATCATAAGGATGGAGGGAAGAACTATAGAGATTTTGACCTCATACCCTCCTAGTTGTCCTTCCTCTGTACATGTCCCTAAGCCTTATCTCAAATGTTCCCTGTCGAGTTCATTTCCCCTGTCAAGCCCATGTCCCTCTGTCAAAACCCCATGTCCCCCTGTCAACCCCCTGTCCCCTGTCAAGCCCATCTCCCCTGCCAAAGCTCATGTCCCCTGTCAAACCCCTGTCCCCTGTCAAGCCCATGTCCCACTGTCAAAGCCCCCGTCCCCTGTCAAAGCCCCCGCCCCCTGTCAAAGCCCCCGTCCCCTGTCAAAGCCCTTGCCCCCTGTCAAAACCCATGTTACCAGCCCCACCCTAATACCAACCTCTGCCCTGCTCTCTCCTCCGCCCCACCCCTCCCCTGCCCCCTTCCCCACCCAGTCCTGCCCTTCCCCCTTCCCCGCTCGTGTCCTCATAAATAGCAATAAAAAGCAAATGAAAACAAGCCCTCTGTGACCTCCACCTCTCCACCACCACTACCAGTCCACCACCACCACCACCACCACAGAGATTCTAAGTCTGTCGGTGATGACGTGACGTGATATGAATGTCGTGGTGGCGGTTATGTGGTGAGGAGATGGTGATAATGGTGATGATGTGGTGATGTGTAGTTGTATTGATGGTGATGTTCTTTTTTTCCTTTCTTATAAACATTTTTTTTATATATATTGTTCTTTTGATGGACTTGTTTCTTTCTATTTATTTATCTACTTATTATATATCATTTCCCTTGTATATATATTTTCCCAGGGTTTCTATTTTGTTCAGTTGCTAGGTGTATTTTTTTCCTCATCTTAATATGCTATGTATGTAAAATGTAAATGCAATAAGTTAAAAGTAAAGGATATTTCTTCTCCTTTCTCTTACATTCTTAATTTGTTAGTGTTTGCAATTTTTAGTTGACTTGTTTGGTGTTTAGATTTTTTTTTTTCTCATATTTTGCCTTCCAGTCTTCAGAGTCGTGTGTCTTGTGTTTTCCTTCACTGCGTCTGTTTGTTTTATTTCACGTGATTTATTTAAACTGGACCCTCTCTCTCTCTCTCTCTCTCTCTCTCTCTCTCTCTCTCTCTCAGCGTTTTAAACTTGTCAGAAGAAAGATGAGGCAACAGTTTGTGTGTATGCTGGCAGGGAGGGAGGGAGAGAGAGAAAGAGAGGGAGGGTGGGAGAAAGAGAGGGAGGGAGGGAGAGAGAGAAAGAGAGGGAGGGTGGGAGAAAGAGAGGGAGGGAGGGAGAGAGAAAAGGAGAGAGACGGGTCCAGACGTGATTTAGTGGGTAAGAAACAGTTGCTAGGCTCGGAAAGAGAGAGAGAGAGAGAGAGAGAGAGAGAGAGAGAGAGAGAGAGAGGAGTGGAGGCTAGAAAGGTGAAGCAAACCAAAAGGATATAAGAAAGGAACAAAGAGGAAAAAAAATAAAGTTAGAAGAGAGAGAGAGAGAGAGAGAGAGAGAGAGAGTGTGTCAATGGCCGCGAAAACAAACAAGCATCAGCTGAGTTTTGGCCTTGACATTTGTGCCGAAGATCACTAGAGAGAGAGAGAGAGAGAGAGGGCGTGTGCCTTGTCCCTTAATAAAAGTCGCATCACTTCTCGCCTCGTTGAAAATACCATGAAGATGAATTGAGCCGGAGAAGGACAGCTGAAGGAGGAGGAGGAGAGAGAAGAAGAAGAAGAAGAAGAAGATATTGAGTTCTTTTATCATGTTTTTAAATAATTACTCTTTTTATAGTTTTTTTTATTATAGTTTATTTTGGTTTATATACGGCAAAATGATAATGAAGTTGCGGCGCCAAAAGCTGTTCTCCCCAATAATTATCATCATCAGAAGAAGAAGAAGAAGAGAATGAAGGAAAAGAACAAGAACAAGAGCAGGAGGAGGACGAAGAGGAGGAGGAGATGAAGAAAAAGAAGAAAGATGAAGAACAAGAAGTATAGAAGGAGGAGAACGAAGAGGAGGAGGAGATGAAGAAAAAGAAGAAAGATGAAGAACAAGAACAAGAAGAGGAAAAGTTGAAGGAAGAGGAAGACGAGGAGGAGGAGGAGGAGGAAGAGGAGGAGGTGGAAGAGCACGTCAGCCAGAAGAAATTGAGGAGAATTGAGACAAGAAATAATAGTAAGGTTTCGTAGCATCATAAATATGTCTGGAGGCCTGAGAGAGAGAGAGAGAGAGAAAGGAAGAAAGAAAACGGTACATACATTACTGGTAAGGTACGTGTTCTCTCTCTCTCTCTCTCTCTCTCTCTCTCTCTCCCTAATAGTTTCAAGTCACGCTGGACACGAAACCAAGATTCAGACAACTCTCATACCAAACTTTTTCCAAGAATACATTTTTTGTCTGCCTTATTCAAACATGTTATACTCTCTCTCTCTCTCTCTCTCTCTCTCTGTTTAGCTTCCGTTTTGTGTCTTTTTTTTCTTCTTTCCTGCTTTCCTTGTCTTTCCTTTTTTCTTTTTTCTTTTTTATCAATCTTTCTCTTTTTCTCTTTTCTTTCTCTTTGCTTCTTTCTTTTTCTTTTCCTTTCTTTTCTTTCCTTCCTATCTTTCTTTCGTTTCTTCCTTTTTCCTTTTCTTTCTTTTTCGTTCTCTCTCTCTCTCTCTCTCTCTCTCTCTCTCTCTCTCTCTCTCTCTCTCTCTCTCAGTATATAGTAGAGCGAGGTAGGGAAACAGGAACTTGAGATGATCCATTGTTGATATTTTTTTTTCTTTATTTTTCTCTCATTTTCTCTCAACGAAGAAGTAATGACCGCAAGCTGTTGTGGTGTCCGGTGGTGATGGTGGTGGTGGTGGTGATGGTGGTGGTGGTGATGATGATGATGATGGTGGTGGTGGTGATGAAGGTGATGGTGCCTGGAGCTGTCTTACACACACACACACACACACACACACACACACACACACGTACGCTCTCCACTTCCTCTAATTCCTTTTGGTTGCTTCTTCTCCCCTCCTACTCCTCCTCCTCCTCCTCTTCCTCCTCCTCCTCCTGCATTCCTCTGTCTCGTATCGTTCGTGCAGCAAAAGAATAAAAATCTGAGCGAGTTCTTTCACGTCCATTGTCCTCTCTCTCTCTCTCTCTCTCTCTCTCTCTCTCTCTCTCTCTCTCCGTTGTCTCCAGGCCGGAGGGAAAAAAAGGGAAACCCGTCATTTTTCTCTCCTCTCACGTTATTTATGCAAAACTTAATACCTTCAGCCTTGAGTGTTTCCTCCTCCTCCTCCTCCTCCTCCTCCTTCTTTTCATGTTCCTCCTTTTTCTCTTCTCTCTACTTCCTCCTCTTTGTTTACCTTCATCCTACGCACATTTTAAGCTTTTTATTTTCCTTTTATAATCCTCCTCCTCCTCCTCCTCCTCTTTCTTTTCATGCTCTTTTTTCTCCTCTTTCATGTCTTCCTTTGTTTTCCTTCCTCCTACACACATTGCAAGCCTGTTTCTTTCCTTAATCCTTTTCCTCCTCCTATTTTTACTTCATCCTGTCTTCATCTTACGCATATCATAAGCCTTGAGTATTTCCTCCTCCTCCTCCTCCTCCTCTTCCTCCTCATTCATTTATACTTCCCTCTTCCCTTTCTTCATCCTGCGCACGTTGTAAGCCACTCAAATAAATTAAACTATAAAAAAATAAATTATCAGATGACATTTTTTATATATTCTTACGTTTATTATTTTTAACGTCCGATTGGCGGCCTTTCTATCTATCTTTCTTGTTCAATTATTTCTTACATCTTATTCTTCTTTTCCTTTCTTTTTATTTTTACATTGTTTTCTTTGTTGCATTTTTACCTTTTTTTTATAACGTGCGTGTCATTCCTTGTTCCATTTTTCTTTCTTTTTTTTCATTTGTCGGTTGCTTTTTTTTTTAAGTGGCTGATGGAAAAACTTGTGTGGCCTCGAAGACAAGCTGTGGCAATAAGAGGAGAAGGAGGAGGAGGGAAAAGAAGGAAAGAAGGAGAAAAGGGATCAGATGGAATAGAAAGATGGAGAGAAGACGGAGAAAATACAAAATATGGAAAATAGTGGAAACAGGAAGCGGACGAGGAGATGAAGCAAGAGTAGGAGCAGGGGAAGTAGAAGAAGAGGAAGGGAACAAAAAATAGGAGAAGGAAGAAGACGAGAAGAAGGAGGAGGAAGAGGAGCAGGCTGCCTCGTGCATGACTGTCAAATTTTGTGTTGGTCATGAGAGGCGCGTCACAGCTGCCCGGCGATGGAGAGATGGACGGACACAAAGAAACCAGACAGATAAACAAAGAAAGGACAGATGCAGAGGAGTTACACAAAGGAGATAAACACAGACATAACTAAAGGAAAAAGAAAAGTAAAAGAGTGCAGACTTGACGGATGCAAAGGAATCACACAAAGGAAGGAGATAAACACAGACATAACTAAAGGAAAAAGAAAAGTAAAAGAGTGCAGACTTGACGGATGCAAAGGAATCACACAAAGGAAGGAGATAAACACAGACATAACTAAAGGAAAAAGAAAAGTAGAAGAGTGCAGACTTGACGGATGCAAAGGAATCACACAAAGGGAGACAAACACACAGACACAAACAAAGGAAAGAGAAAAGTAACAGAGGAGACTTGACAGACGCAAAGGAATCACACAAAGGAAGGAGAGAAACACAGACATAAATAAAGGAAAGAAAAGTAACAGACTTGACGGATGCAAAGGAATCACACAAAGGAAGGAGAGAAACACATATGAATAAACTAATCTAGAAACACGATAGATAACTTATAAATGACATACTATTTCATAAAAGTAGTAAAAGCATAATTGATGTTTTGATAACCTAAGAAAAATGATATCTTGTTTTTTCATTTGGTTTTGTAATTTTATAATGTCGTAAATCTTGCACGCCCTCTTCAGCAGGTAATAAAGAGGTTTTATTGCTCTTGATATTGAGTTTATTATTCATTTATATTTTATTTATTAATGTTTACTCTTTTCCGCAGGTGAGTGTGACGCATCGGCAGGTAACACATGTGAGCGGGGACGTGGCCAGGTGTTCCGTCCTCTACCTGGTGGTGAGTAACCTTTGCCTGTATGGATGGTCTACTTCTCGTTTTGGGGGGAATAGCGACATAGCAGGCTTTTTTTCCCTACCTTTTTCTTTTTTATTTGTCCTTACGTTGCCTCCATTGCTGTAGGAGAAGGAGGAGGAGGAGGAGGAAGAGGAGGAGGAGATTGAGGAGAAAGAAGACACAGGAAAAGGAGGAGGAAAAGGGATCAGATGGAATAGAAAGATGGAGAAATGGAGAAGAAAATACAAAATAAGGAGAAGAGAGTGGAAACAGGAAGCGGACGAGGAGACTGAGCAAGAGTAGGAGCAGGGGAAGTTTAAGAAATGGAAGGGATGAAAAAAAATAGGAGGAGAATCTTTGATAATAGAGAAGACATCGCTGAGGAGCTTATTGGATGCTCTTAGTTGTTATCTTTCTAATATTAGGCGAAAAAAAAGTAAGAATCACAAATATTTTAAAAGAGGAAGAAAGTTTGTCGTGGTTGTGTTACTTCGGGTGGTGGGAGCCGCATCACCTGAGTAGAAACATCACCTGCCCACCACGTGATCACAGGTGCGGGGACTCACCTGTGTGGTATACCTTTGGCTCCGCTGGGCTCATTACACGCCTCACATGACAAACCTTTACCTGTGGACACCTGAAGGTTAATTGGGTGGCCGCCTGCATGCCTTCACGGGCCGCCCAGGTAGAGAGACATTCCGGGTAGCAGGTGACCCTTGATTGGCGGGGATCCGGGTTCACCTGTCCTGCAGCCTCACCTTCCTTACCTGTGGAGACAAGAGGCGGGAGTTACGTACGCTCCTATTCTTAAAAATGCCAGCGCCCAACCTTACATATTTGACAAGGCATTCGTAGTTATGGGCATTTCCAGGGATAGCTTTATAACCCTTCTGGTAGTCTGCCCCTTCTTCTGTACCGTGAACCTAAAGGGGCTATTACACTGGGCAAATTTTCCGTGGATCTTCAGTCAAACCACGATTTCCGCTGGCGTGGTTCTCATATTTCCGTGGTTTTCTGACGTGTCCACGATCTTCCAAAGCTACGGTAGATTTCACCGAAGGACGACGGTATTACTCACCATCATCATCAGCACCAGTAACAAGAAACAAAGGAGAACCACGCCAGCGGAAATCGTGGTTTGACTGAAGATCCACGGAAAATTTGCCCAGTGTAATAACCCCTTAACCGGGTAGCAGCGGGGATCATGTTTCTTAATGGTCCCTCTAAGCTAGAAAAACAAGAAAAAAATCATCACCCACACAAACCATTTCATAATATATATCCAAGCATTTGTGATCAGTTTATATATCATCTATTTTGGGGGGTTTAAATCGTGGCACAAATTTGGCCCGTCGCTGCTACTCGGTTAAGGAAAGACTCATTAGAACCCGACTTGTCTCCTTTCTGGCCTCTGGAAGTAGTTGATGTGACAGGTGGAAGGGTCTGAGAGCACCGACCATAGAGGCGAGAGGTTACATAGCCGCGGCGGTGCAGATGTGCAGACCCGATAAGGAAGATGAAACACACAAAAAACATCTCTTATCTCCAGACTGATGAATATGCACGTAAATTCCTTATTCTTGGCGAGATCATGAAGTATACGGGAATTTAGTGGGCAAGGTTATGTAGTTTTTTCCTTCCTTGGGATAGTGGACAAGATTGATTTTTTTTCTTGTTGGGTTTGACCGTAATCTCTTTAATGGCGAGGGTTGCTGTTTTTTCTTCCTCTTTGTATGGGCACCGTCATATATTTTCTTTGCTCTACCCTTGTTAACCTCCCTTCCTTCTCCCTGGTGCTCCCCACGGTGACAGAAGACCCTAGTTAATTAAGGGTTGATAAATGGTCACCTGGACAGTTATTGAGGAAAATATAACACCGATACAGATTGCTCAATTTTCCTACGCGTGGCTTTGATTTCTTTTATTGTTTTTTTCTTGATTGTCATTATTGTTGTCGTAGGTGATGCTAATGAATCAGTTTGTACATAAGAAAATTTACTCGTAACAAAATAATGAGCAAACAAACACCAATATCTCCTTCGGTTGCCTTTAAATTTTGTATCGGTTTTGCTTTGTCGTTGTTCTTGTCGTTACAGGTAGTGGTAGTAAATCAATACGTGCAAAAGACAAGTTATTCCTATTATGATCTCAGCTTCACGAACACAAAGGAATCACTAACACTCTTATGTCACTACTTTTCGGGCGGGGCAGCAGCGGGGCGGGGCGGGACGGGAGGAAGAGCGGCGCCGCGCAGTCTGGTGGCGGCGGTGACCTTGTGGCGGCGGCGCATTGTCATCGTGCGGTGGTGGTGGATGGTAGGAGGTGGTAGTGGTGGTGGTGGTGGTGGAGACTGGAACGGGGAAAAAATGTATCGGTGGAGGAGGTGGTGGTGGTGGTGGAGACTGGAACGGGGAAAAAATGTATCGGTGGAGGAGGTGGTGGTGGTGGTGGTGGAGACTGGAACGGGGAAAAAATGTATCGGTGGTGGTGGTGATGAAGGAGGTGAGACTGGAGTTATGAGAGGAGGAGGAAGAGGAAGAGGTGGAGGAGGAGGTGGAGGAGGAGGAGGAGGAAGAGGAAGAGGAGGAGGAGGATATTAAACTGGGTAGGGCATTCTGATTGTAGAGTTAGTAGTAGTAGTAGCAGTAGTAGTAGTAGTAGTAATAGTAGTAGTAGTAGTAGTAGTAATGATAGTAGTAATAGTAGTAGTAGTAGTCACGTTTCTCTCGTCTCCATTTCCTTTATCACAGAAACACAGGAAACACCAACACACAAGTTTCAGCAAGAGTTTCAACATATATTTTTAAACATTTCAACACAGACTACTTTTTAACGTTGCAACACTTCTTTTTTTACGTTTCATCCGCATCACGCGACTCCCTCTCCCTCGCTTCATTATTAACGTCAACTGAGAGCGAGCAAGCGAGAGAGAGGGGGGGGGGGGGGGGGAGGGTAGTTGAAGAAGTAATGGTCGTTTTTGTGTGTATACGAACGACCAGATCTCCTTCCTTTGTCGTCAGGCTTCAAGGTCACGATTCAACCGTTACGAGCGAATGTCAGGAGAGGCGGAGAAGAAGAGGAGGAGGAGATGTCTTTTAGGGTTAGGGAGAGGAATAAGAGAAATGCTAGAAGAGGAAGAGGAGGATGAAGTGCATTGGAAGGAGGAAACAAAAGGAGAGATGATCTTAAGAGGAGGAGGAGGAAATGCCAGAAGACTTTTTCTACATCCTTCTCTTCCATGGTTTATTTTTTCCAAGTTTGTATTTTTTGTCCAATTCTATTTTTGTATTCTTTGTTATACTCCCCATTTCTCTTCCTACGTCACCTCCTCCTCCTCCTTCTCCTCATCCTCCTCCTCTTTGTCTTGCCGCAACGGGTCGTCACACGTCTCCGCAACAACAAGAAGCAACAAAAACAACAGCAGCTCATCACAACACTTCCAGAACAACAAAGGACTTCCAAGTATTGCGACGCGCCCTCATCTCTCTCTCTCTCTCTCTCTCTCTCTCTCTCTCTCTCTCTCTCTCTCTCTCTCTCATTATTATCTCGTCCATCATTATCTTCAGTCCCTCCTTCCCTCCCTTCCTCCCTCTCAATACCCATGTTTCTACCTCTTTCCTCATTTCCTCTCTCATCTTTCCCATTCCCTCTTTCCTTCTTTCCTTCATTCCTCTATTCCCTTCTTCTCATTACCTCTTTCCATCCTCTCTTATTTCATTCATTCCTTTCCTTCTTTCTTTTCAGTTTTTGCCCTTCCCTCCTTCCTTTATTTCATTTCTTCATTTCCCTCTTTATTTTCTTCACTCCTCTCCTCATTATTCCTCCTTCTTCATCAGTCTTTTCCTTCCTCTTTCCTTCATTCCCTTCTTCCTCTTTCTCCCTCTTTATTATTGTCTCCTACCTTCCCTTTGGAGTTACCCCCTTTAAATTCATCCCTCTCAAGTCTTTCCTGTCAAATCATCCCTTCAAGTCGCCTCTCTCTAGTCGTTCCTTCAAGTTATCCCTCTCAAGTCGTTTTCTTCAAGTCGTCCCTATGTTGTCGTTCCTTCTGCGGTTCCCCTCAGGCCGTTCACCCTTCGAGGAGATGCTTGAAGGGTCGTCATGAGGTCGTGGGGTCGTGCAGGAGATATAGTAGCGAGCCAAACACGGTGATACACTTGTCCTCTTGTCTCCAGTGCTCCTCCTCCTCCTCCTCCTCCTCCTCCTCCTCCTCCTCCTGCGTGTCCTCTTAATGCACCTCTTGTAACTGTAATGAAGTGAAGTAGTTCGTCCATGTGTTGCTAATAAATAATGAGGCAAAAATAAATGAAAAGAAAGAGAAGAGAAAAGAGGAAGAAGAAGATGAGGAAAAGAAGACTAATAACAATAAAAGTAATACATATTCAGAGAAGTATAAACGACAATACAAACGTTTAACTTTATAAGGAAAATATAAAAATGATAATTAAGGCAAAGAAATATATGAATACCAGTTTAAAATGTGCTTCAATTTGTTGGATTAAAATAACTCCTCATACGTTTATTAAAAGATATATAAAAGCTTGGCAATAAAGATCAACACAAAGAAGAAAATAGATTGTAAATATTGTCCACGAAAAAAAAATAGAAAAAAATAATCACACACACACACACACACACACACACACACACACACACACACACAATTGGCCGCCATTATGCCCCTCCACCGTAACATTACCGACGCTGCTGAATATTCTCCTCACCTTCAAGAGCCCAATTACGTTTAAACAGGTGTGCTATCACGGCCGCCAGGTGCTCCAAGAGGGTGTTGTAGCGCGGCCTTGGAGGGGACGAAGTAGCTGCAGTAGTAGTAGTAGTAGGAGGAGGAGGTATAGGAAATTCATCCTTTGTTTATGAATGGAAGCTGTATTGAAAAGAGGTTTGCTTAAGTAGTAGTAGTAGTAGTAGTAGTAGTAGTAGTAGTAATAGTAATAGTAGTAGTTGTAGTAGTAATAGTAGCAGTAGTAGTAAGACAGAACTGGTTTGTAGCATTATTAGAGTGTTGAAAAGTGGCTTGTTAAAATAGAAGGAGGAATAGGTGGAGGAGGAAGAAAAGGAGGAGGAGGAAGAGTAAATGGAGGACTAGGGGGAGAGGGAGGAGGAGGAGGAGGGATTAAAAAAAAAAAAAGGAATTGCAGTAATCCAAACCTTTTGTAACCTTTGATATTTATCGGATCTATTTTTGTGAGGCAGATCGAAGCGGAAATTAAGTGTACTGCGTAAGGGGAGTGAACGAACGCGGGGGTGGGGGGGGAGGAGGAGGAGGAAGGGGGAGGTGGGTGAGAGAGGGGACGAGGGAGAAGGGGAGGGAGTGGAAAAGCAGGGTGTGAAGGTGAGCTGAAAGAGAAGGAGAATGGTGGAGGGGGAGAGAGAGAGAGAGAGAGAGAGAGAGAGAGAGAGAGAGAGAGAGAGAGAGAGAGAGAGGAGTTCATAAGATTAGAGCAAGAAAACCAATCACACTCTCTCTCTCTCTCTCTCACAGGTGGTCACAGTATTTATCTTTTCTTCTTTCTCACGATTCGCTCTGATTACCTGAACATAGGAAGGCAGGAAGGCAGGTTAATGAGAGAGGAAGGTAGGTAGGGAGGGATGGAGGGAGGGAGGTAAATAGATGTGTGTGAAAGGGAGCAAAAAAAAGGTAAGGTGAGGTAACTTCCCTTAATTACCCTTGCCTATGCAAATAATACGAAACTTTCTTAAAATATTCAGCCCGAGTCGTGAATAATTGTTTTTTTTGTGAGTGTGTGTGTGTGTGTGTGTGTGTGTGTGTGTGTGTGTGTGTGTGTGTTTCTCTCACGATTAAGCTGAAACGAGTTGGAACGAGAATAATTAATAAGAGAAAGAAAAAAAAGAAGTGAAGTAAGAATCTTATTTGCGTAAGAGAGAGAGAGAGAGAGAGAGAGAGAGAGAGAGAGAGAGAGAGTTTCCTTGACCACCTCTCAGATATCGACAAAACTGAAGGCAAAATGCGAGAGAGAGAGAGAGAGAGAGAGAGAGAGAGACGCAGTTGTTGGACGGAGTGACCCTGTATGTGTGTGTGTGTGTGTGTGTGTGGTCAGAGGGGAGGGAGGGAGAGATGTGAGTGTTTTCTCTGTGGTGGTAAATTGCTTGTGTTGGGAGAGAGAGAGAGAGAGAGAGAGAGAGAGAGAGAGAGAGAGAGAGAGAGAGAGAGAGAGAATAGGGAAAGAGGGAGGGAGGAAAACTGGTGCAAACTGGGAGGGAAAGAGAGCGAGGGGCGTGAGGAAGGAAGGAAGGGAGGGAGGGAGAAGGATGTAGAAACGAGAGGAAATAGAGCAGAAACATGGAGGAAATAAAAAGATAAGAATAGACGGAAGAATTAAAAGAGAAACACACAAAGAGAGATATGAGGAAGGAGACGTGTAGAGAATAAAGTAAAAAGAGCAGGAAGGAGACTGATGGAGGAAATTTCAGGATGGAAGGAAAAGGGGAAATGAGAAGAGAAAGATAAAAACATACAAAGAAGGATGAAAAGAAAGGAAATAGAGGCGACTGAAGGAAAGGAAGGAGAGAAAAACATGAGAAAGATTCCGAAAGAGGGACAAGGCAGAAGGGAAAACTGAAACACGGAAGAAAGGAATAAACAGAGAAAGAAGATAAAAGCGAGGCAAGAGAAGAGTGAAAAGAGAGAGAAAAGAGGAGGCAGGGAAGGAGAAATTAGGGAAAACGGGTAAAATAACAAGTAGAGGATGAAGAGGGTGACGGAGAAGATGGGAGAGAAGAGGAAGGGAAATTAAGGAGAGGGAGAAGAGAGAAGGGAGAAAAAGGGAAAACTAAGGAGGAAGAGAGGAGGATAGGGGAAGAGGGTGAGATGAGGAGAGAGAAAAGAGGAAGGGAAATAAGGGAGAGGGGGAAGAGAAGGAGTAGAGGGAAGGAAATTGAGGTTTTGTTTTTAGAGATAATTATTACTCAAAAGTTTGGGAGGAGGAGGAGGAGGAGGAGGAGGAGGAGGAAGAGGGGAAAGAGGAGGAGGAGGAGGAGGAGGGGAAGTTGTGTTTGTGAGGCAGATGGCAACTTCCGGTCTCCACAACTTCCTGTGATGGAGAATTTTCTCTCTCTCTCTCTCTCTCTTCCTTTATCTTCCTTATTTACGTCCCACAAAAGACTCTTCCTTCGTTCAGACCCGCATCCTCCTGACATCCTATACCTCCTCCTCCTCCTCCTCCTCCTCCTCCTCCTCCTCCTCCTCTTGTATTTCCTGGTCTCGTGAATTGCGTCCATTAATAAAAAGTTTAGTTGTGTTTCTCCTCTTTTCCACCTATTGTTACCTGGAGAGAGAGAGAGAGAGAGAGAGAGAGAGAGAGAGAGAGAGAGAGGTTATTGTGGAGTGGGAGTGCAATTTTGTTTGTGTAATATGTATAAGTCTGTGTGTGTGTGTGTGTGTGTGTGTGTGTGTGTGTGTGTGTGTGTGTCCTTGTGGTGGTGTTTGCGCGTCCGTGGAGTGTTTGGTGTTTGGCAGAAAGTGTTGTGTCTCCAGTCTCTCTCTCTCTCTCTCTCTCTCTCTCTCTCTGCATCCTATTTCTCTTGGTTTTCCGTTTATTTTCCTCACCTCTTCTGTTTTCCTTTCCACTCCTCCCTTTTGCTTCTCTTCTTTATCTCCTCCATCTATACCTTCATTTCTCTTTCCTCCTGTCCACCTCTTCTCCCTCTTTCCTTCCCTCACCTTCCTCTTTCCTTTCCTCCCTTCTCCTATCTCTTCCATCTCCATTACATTTACCCTCCACCCACTCTTTCCCCTTTCACTCTTTTTATCATTCCTAATCTCCTATTTTTTTCCCATATCCTCTCTTCCATTTCTCCTTTTCCACTCTCCTCTTCTTTATCTTCAGTCTCTCTTCTATTTACTTTTTCTCATCCTTTTCCTCCTATAATCTCTCCCTGTTTCTATAGTAAATTCCACTCTAAATTCCTATCCTCTATTCCACTCTTGTCATCCATCCATCCTTCTCACCCTTCTCCCTCCACCTCTCCCTCTCTCACCCTCCCCATTCACCCTTCCATACGTTCACTGTTTATATATAAATTGAAGGATAGATTTCTTTTCTTTTTTGTTCGTTTGTTTTTAGTCATCGAAGCAAAATTGTGAAGGTTATTTGAGGCCTTGCTGAGTATGCATAACAGAGAGAGAGAGAGAGAGAGAGAGAGAGAGAGAGAGAGAGAGAGAGAGAGAGAGAGAGAGATTCCCTCCCCCCCCCTCCCCTCCGTTTCTCTTCATCATGAGTAAAGTTTCGCACATAATTCTTCCTTTTTTTTTCCCTCCAGCTTTTCTCTCAAAGTTTCCATCCTTGCCCTGTTTTCCTCATCCATTAGCTTCCTCCTCCTCCTCCTCCTCCTCCTTCCTCCTTCAAAATGTTCTTCCTTTGTCCTTGCATTAAATAATGATCACTCTTGTGTTTCTTCCTCGTTCAACAATCTTCCTCCTCCTCCTCCTCCTCGTTCCGGCAGTATTTCGGAAGCCACGACAGAGCACATTGACCTCTCCCTTCCGGTCCCTCATCCTCCACCTCCTCCTCTGACCACGGAGAATCGACTGGAATTCCCCCAAAACAGCTAAACTCACCCTTCCGTAAGATCGATAATCCCGTTTTCTGTGCAGTATTATCACCCTTAGGAATTTCGTTTTTCTCTTCTTTTTGTTTTTATCTCTTTCTGTGTTTGTGGCCGAAGGAGGGAGGGAAGGAAGGAGGGTGACGTGCAAGGTGGTGAGTGAGAGAGAGGATCCTGCAGGACTTTGGAAGGACGCGGGAAAGGAGGAAGGAAGGAGGGAACGAAGGTATTGTCTAGGAAGGAAGGAGTTATTGTTGGACGGAAGAAAGGAAAGAAGGAAGGATTGAAGGGAGGAAAAAGTGAAGGAAGGAAGAAAGGGTGGAAGTGTATAAGAAGAAATTATGGAATGATGGAAGAATGGGAGGAAGGATTGAAGGGAGGAATTGCGTATGAAGGAATTATAAACAGAAGGAAGGAAAGGAGGAAAGATTAAAGGGAGGAATTGTGTATGAATAAATTATGAAAGGAAGGAAGAAAGGAAGAACGGGGGGAGGAAGGATGGGAAAAATTGTCTTGGAAGGAAGGAATTAAAGAAGGACGGAAGAAAGAAAGGAAGAAAGAACTTACTATTATTATTATTTTTGTTGTTTTGTGTCTGTTCTCCGTAACTTGTTCACTCTGGAAAGGCGGAAGGAAGAAAGGAAGAAGGGAGGGAAAGAAGGAAACAAGAAAGAGAGAAGGAAAAAATAGATTACGTCGTCATGCCTTTTCTTGGTTTTCCGCCTCCTCATTCTATCTTCACCCTTCTTGTGCTGTCCATTCTGTGAGGAAGAAAAGAAGGAAGGAAATAAACAGGAGGGAATCGTTGGTTTTACTGTTTCCTCTTTATTCTTTCTCCCTTGCCCACTGGAAAAGAAAAGAACAAAGGAAGGAAGGAAGGAGGGAAAGTTTATGGTATCTCCTCTTCTTTATTTCTAACCCTCAAAGGTGAAATTATTGCCGCATGTGAGGAAGGTAGAAGAGGAGGAGGAGGAGGATAATTTTGAGGCGAGGGAAGGGAAAGGATGAAGGTAAGGTCAGAGAAAAAGGAAAAGAAGGAATTAAGGAAGGAGGAAGGTTAAGGAAGGAAGAGAAAGAGGGAAGGGAGGGAGTGGGAAGGATAATTTTGTGGCGATGGAAGGGAAAGGAAAGGATGGAGATAAGGGAAGGTCAGGGAAAAAGGAAAAGAAGGAATTAAGGAAGGAAGAAGGTTAAGGAAGGGAAAGAAAGAAGGAAGGGAAGGGGGTGGGAAGGAAAGCTGCAGATTAGAGAGAAATTCTGTGAAGGGAAAAGGATGGGAAGGTTGAGGGAAATAGGACGGAAGGGAGGGAGAGAAGGAAGGGAAGGAAGGGAGGGAAGGGAAGGGAGAGGGAGGGAGGAAGGGAGAGTGTGAGTAATGATATAAGTTTTTCTCACGCTTTTTTTCGTTGTTGTTGTTCCTTGTGTCCATGTTAAGTGTGTGTGTGTGTGTGTGTGTGTGAGAGAGAGAGAGAGAGAGAGGAGATAAATAGTGGAAGCGATGAAAGAATGAAGATACGAATCAACTCTTGCAGGAGGAAAAGGGACAGTAGAGATAATGGGGATGAGGTGGAGAGGGAGAGGCAAGGAATATGATTGATTAAGAAAGATAGGGAACGATAGATGAGTAAATGAAAGTGAGATAGAAGGAAGGAGATGAGGGAGAGTTGGAAAGATAAGGAAAGATAGATGAGTAAATGAAAGGGAGATAGAAGGAAGGAGATGAGGGAGAGTTAGAAAGATAGGGAAAGATAGATGAGTAAATGAAAGGGAGATAGAAGGAAGGAGATGAGGGAGAGTTTGAAAGATGGGTAAAAAGATAGACGAGGAAATGAGAGAGAGAGAGAGAGAGAGAGAGAGAGAGAAGCGGCGGCGGCGGTGATGTTGACGGCGACTGTTTGGCGGCGTCATCGTGTTGGCCGCGGCGCCTCGGGACTGTAAACAAAGCCGGCCAGTGTCTTGGGGCGTCCTGTTGTAACCGAGGCTCGTTAATGAGATATCAAAGTGACGCAACGAGTGGCCTTGAGCGCGCAGTACCTCGCTGGGTATTAAAAGAAACAAACCCCTTTCTTTCTTTATCCCTCCATCATCGAGTCCTTCCCTCTCCTCCCCTCTATTTGTCTTTCTTCTTCGTCAGCCATTCCTTCCCTCTTCTCTTCTATTTCATTCCTCATATTTTTTTTTTTTTTTTTTTTTTTTTTTTTTTTTTTTTTACAACAAAGGAGACAGCTCAAGGGCACAAAAAAAGGAAACGATGATAAAAAAAAGCCCGCTACTTGCTGCTCCCAAAAAGAATCCAAAGAGGTGGCCGAAAGAGATCTGTCTATCTTTCTATCTCATCTAGTCCTTCTTTATCCCTTTCCTCCTCTTAGTCTCCTTTTCTCTTTATCTAACTCGATCTTTTTAATTCCCTCTCCCTTTCCACCTTCTCATCTCCTTTCTTTCTATATCTTTCTAACTCTCCATCATCTATTCCTCCCTTCTAATTTGTCACGTCCTCATCATGTCATCTCTTGTGTTTCTAACTCCGTATATTCCTTCTCTTTCCCTCTCCATCTCCCTTCCCTTTCTGTCTCTCTCCGGCATATGACCACAGATGTTGCGCCGACTAAACGAAACTTTCCAACTTTTTTTTGCATCTCTTCCTCTTTTTATATACCTTTTTTATCTCCATGTTCTATTCCTTCCTTCTTCCTCTCCGTTCCCTCATCTCCTCATTTCTCTTTTTTTCTATTATTTTAAATCCATCACATTATTCCCTCCCTCTCCCTTTTCCCTTCCTCATCTTATCTCTCTTAATCTCTTCGACTTTGCTTCATCCACTTCTTCCCTCTCTCTTTCCTCCTTTTCATCTCCTGAGCTTCAAATCTGTTACAAAATCCAGGGACACTAATTAAAAAGGATATTAGTTTTGTATCCTATCCAATCTTATCCTTTTAACCTCCATCTCCATACACTCTGTAATACCCCATTGACACGAGAGCACCTTTACCTTCCTTCCATTCTACAAAGCCTAATTATATGATGGTAAATAACGCCGCTGTACGGATCATTAATTAAAAGTCACACTCGTCCATAACACGTAATTAGGCCGTCAGGGATGCAGGATGGCCCCGATATTTAGCGATAATGATGCCCGGTAATTACTTGGAGTCACGTGGGGCTGGAGGGAGGAAGGAAAGAGGGAGGGAGTGAGTGGGATAGGTGAGTTGGTCTATTTTTTCCGTTTTGTGTTGATAGTTGTGGTCTTTCCTTCCTCTTCTTCACGTTTTCTTCTTCTTCCTCCTCCTCCTCCTCTTCATCCATATTTAGCCTTTAATTTTAGGGTTTTCCTTGCGGCTTACTTTTTTTTCCTCTTTACCACACCTCTTCTCCTTTTCATCATTCTTTCTTTCCTCTTCTTCTTGTTCTTGTTTTTCTTGTTCTTGTTCTTCTTCTTTTTCTTCTGCTTCTTCTTCTTCTTCTTCTTCTTCTTTTTCTTCTTTTTCTTCTTCTTCTTCTTCTTCTTCTTCTTCTTCTTCTTCTTCTTCTTCCTCCTCCTCCTCCGCCTCCCACAAATCACAACCATCTAATGACTTTGAGAGGAACGTCTGAAGGGCCTCGCCTCTGACCCTCGACCCTCAGCCTCCTTCCTCTTCTTCTCCCTCCTTCCTACAGCCTCACCTCTCTCTCTTTCTCTCCCTCTTTTCCTCCCATACTTTAATTTTCTCCTTCCTTTCTATAACCTCTTTCCTTTTCTCCTTCCTTTCCGTTTCCTCTCTCTTTTGTACCTCTCTATGCTCTCTTTCCTTCTCTCCATCCCTCCAGCTCCTTCCTTCCAATACCCTCCACTTTCTCTCCTTTCTTCCCATAACTTCCTTCATCAATCCTTCTTTCAGTAACCTCCTTCTCCTTCCCTCCTTCATATCTTTCTTCTCTCCCCTCTTAAGACTTTCCCACATTCTCCTCCCTCCGATTTTTCATTACACTCAACCACCACCTCCTCCTCCCTCTCCTCCTCCTCCTCTTCCTCCTCCTCCTCCTCCTTTAAGTTTTCCCACATTGCCTTCCCTCCAATTTCTCACTCTACACAACCTCTTAACCTGTTCCCTTACCTTACCTCCTCCTCCTCCTCCTCCTCCTCCTTCCGTTACCTGGACCTCAGCACCTTTCTGGGTCGGCCGCTCCTCTTCCCTTCCCTTCCCTTCCCTTCCCTTCCTGTCCGGGCGCCGCCATTCACACGCTTCGGGGTAACGCCTGACGCCTCTCCTTGCTCCTTTGTGTGTGTGTGTGTGTGTGTGTGTGTGTGTGTGTTCTCTTGACATTCTCATCTCTGTGACGCTGGTGACTGTCATTTGTATGTATGTGTTGTGTAAGCTCTGTGCGTGTGTGTGTGTGTGTGTGTGTGTGTGTGTGTGTGTGTGTGTGTGTGTGTGTGTGTGTGTTGATATGCATAGTGTCTTTTTTTTTTGTTTTGTTTTGTCAGTCATTCTTATTTTTTTTGTTATGCGTTGATTGTTTTTTTTTCTTTTTTTTTTTTTTACCCTTTCTCCCTCCTACTTTCCTTTTCTTCTCACATTCCATCCTTGTTTATCCTCTTCTACTTCAGTCTGTATTTCTTCTTTTTTCTCTGCTTTATCTTCGTCTTCCAAGCATTTATTTCCTTCTGTTTTGTTCTATCTTGCTTATTCCATCCTTCCTTTCCTCAGCTTCATCCTCTATTTAGCTCAATATTTACACGTCTCTTCTTTCCTTCCCTGTCGTTGTTACCCATCCCGTACTCAGCCTCCTCTTTCTTCACCCTTTATCATCCTCGTCGTCACACTTCATTCATACTTACCCTTCCCATTAATCTCAGTATCCCCCTAAAAGGTTTCATAGATAAGGGTTGGCGTTTAAGCCTTTTAATTACCTCTCCTCTATCGATACGTTTAACTCAGCGTCGCGTCTCCCTCTCCCAGTAATCCTTTTCGCCTTAGAGCCTCGTCCACCACAGGCACGGAGATGAGCACCGGGGCCACGCGCAGCTATAGCGTTTGCCCCTCAACTTTACCTTTATCGTTTATATTGAATTAGCTCGGTTTCATTTTTTTTTAATCAGTCTTTCCTTCCTCCATTCTTCCTCTTTCTTTTTCTTTTTCTTTTTCCTTACAAGTTATCTGCTTTTCTTAATTAAAAGGCTTTCATGGGGTCAAGAATTATATTGTCAAGAGGCTTATCAATTTATTCAGTCTTTCTTCCCTCCTTATCTTATTTTATCCCGCCTTCTTTTTCGTCTTCTTTATCAGTATTTTCTTTTCTCTCAGCGCCTCACAAAAAGGTCTTGAATATGTTACGATTAAGCTTGAAATTGTCACGGGTTTATTATTTTTTAAAATTTTTTTTTATATACAGCAGAGGAGTCAGTTCAAGGGCATAAAAAAAGTTAACAAATGTGAAAAAAAAGCCCGCTACTCACTGCTTCTATAAAGAGTTAGAGTGGCCGAAAGTCTTCCCTCCACTCCTCCACCCCATCCTTCCTCCCGCCCTCTTTCCTTCCTACTTTCTCCCCTACAAGTGGTCTGTTTACTCTCGCTGTCTTAAAGGTCTCGGTGAGGTCACGGTCTCATTTTAAAATCGTCACCAAATTATTACCTTATTTAACCCTCCCTCCAGGCCACCTTCCTTCCCCTCCTCCCTTCAAACCCTCTTTCCTTCCTTCTTTTCTCCCATATAAATGATCTGTTAACCATCACTGTCTTAGAGGTCTTGGTGAGGTTACAGTCTCATTTAAAATCGTCACCAAATCATTAGCTCATCAACCCGCCCGTTCAGCCTACCTTCCTTCCCTCCGTCTTTCCTTCCTCCTTTCTCCAAACAAATGATCTCTTTACTCACTCTCTTAATTAAAGGTCTTGGTGAGGTTACTTTCTTATTTAAAATCGTCACCAAATTATTAGCTCATTTACCCATACCTTTAGCCCTCCCTTCCTCCCTCCTCTTTACCAGTAGTCTGTTTGTTCTCGAAAGGTCTTGGGCATGTCACAGAGGTCACGTCCTGCCCTCCTTTGGCCACTTTCCTCGCCGGGGCTTTGTACTCCCTTACCGGTACACTTTCCTTCACCTTGAACTCTTCCTTAAGGTGTTCGATCGCACGCGAGTCGGACACGAAGGCATTTGCATCACAATAACACTAAGATGAAGTCCCGCCGCTGCCTGTCACTTCTGAGGCTGGGGAAGGGAAGGGGAAGGCAGAGGAAGGGAAGGGGGAGGCAGGGATAGGGAAGGGGTTGTCAAGGAAAGGGGAGACGGCAGGAGAAGGAAAGAGGAAGGGATGGGAAGGCAGGGAAAGGAAGGGGAAGGTGTGGGGTAGGCAAGAGAAGGAAGGGGAAGGCAGGGAAATGAAAGGGAAGGTAGAGGAAGGAAGGGTAAGGTCGGGCAAGAAAGGGGAAGGCAGAGGAAGGGAAGGAGAAACCAAGGGAAGGAAGAAGGGAATGGGAAGTAAGGGAAGGGGAGAAGGCAGGGAAAGGAAGAAGGGAAAGGGAAGGAAAGGAGAAGGGAAAGGGAAGGGAAGGGGTAGGCAAGGGAAAGGAAGGAGAAGGGAAAGGGAAGGGAAGGGGTAGGCAAGGGCAAGGAAGGAGAAGGGAAAGGGAAGGGAAGGGGTAGGCAAGGGCAAGGAAGGAGAAGGGAAAGGGAAGGGAAGGGGTAGGCAAGGGAAAGGAAGGAGAAGGGAAAGGGAAGGGAAGGGGTAGGCAAGGGCAAGGAAGGAGAAGGGAACGTGAAGGGAAGGGGTAGGCAAGCTCCAGGAAGGAGAAGGAAAGGAAGGGAAGGAAGGTGAAAGGGCAAGGAAGGAGAAGGGAAAGGGAAGGGAAGGGGTAGGCAAGGGAAAGGAAGGATAAGGCAGGGTAAGCGTTTTCATGTCTTAAGATGTATTCAAGGCCCCTTCTCAACCCCAGCAGTCGGATTTATGTTTACAGTGTGTCAGGGTTTGGAAGTTATGATTTTTTCCCTTACTGGCGTCTCTTTCTTGTCCTTCATTCTTATCCTTGTCCCTCCTCCTCCTCCCCCCTCCTCCGCCGTCTTCCTACCAATCCACCCTCCTCCTCCTCCTCCTCCTCCATCGCCTTCCACCTTCATTCTCGTCCTTGTCCTTCCTCCTCCCTCCTCTTCATGCCAACCCCTTCCTCCTCCTCCTATACCTCTTCTCGTCTCTCTTCTTCCCACCGCCCCCTGACGCAATACGGGTGGGAGGAGGAGGAGGAGGAGGAGGAAGAAGAGGAAGAGGAGGGAGGGAGGGAGGGGGGAGAGCGACAGCTGTATGAGAACTTAAAATTTTTCCGTGTCGTGGCGTGATGGCGGAAGTTGTGTGTGTGTGTGTGTGTGTGTGTGTGTGTGTCATTCACGTACTAGCATCCTCGTGGACTCATCTACAATCTCGAATCCCGGATCTGCAGGCCTTCTGTTTTCTCTCGTGGGTTACAGGCCTCTATGGGTAACAGACCACCACCTCGGGGGCGGGACACAACGGTCACAACCCCTGACTGATACCCGGTTCCCATTCCCTGCGGGGTGGACATAGGCACAGGCATGGGCACAGGTGTAAGGAGGCTGCCCTTCCGTCTCTACTCCGCCCGGGAATTGAGCCTAAATCTATCACTTGTGAGACACTGCACCGCCGAGTCCAGGGTTGCCACGGCTTGAGTTGTTATGCAAGATCTTGGGTTTTCCACTCCTGTCTTGGGTTCTTGGATACAAAAATTTTGTTCCAAGAATCGCCTGGATCTTGGGTATTCTGAAGCCCAAATGAATAACGCCTGAATCTCCTTAACTCCCCTCACTATTACGTCTCTCCACATCCTTCTATTTAATCTCCTTCACCCTCACCCTTTCTCCGCTTCCGCCTCCTTAAATAGCTATCCATAGTGTGAAATGTCTCCTGTCTTTCTGTGATGAAGTATTTTCATTACACACACACACACACACACACACACACACACACACACATGACCGGACAGTTACCCGTGCTTAACACGTACCGTTCCTGTCCCCTCTCCAAACTGACCGCCGAACGCATGACGCACGGACCTCCTCTTGTGTGTGTGTGTGTCATGGTGGTGGTGCCGGGAACGAAAGCATACGTGAAGTGTGCGCGTGTGTGTGTGTGCAGGTAACATCCCGCTGTCTCCCCCTCCTCTCCCTCCGCCCCTCCGCAACACCGCAAACGTTTCCTCCCCGCGCCGCCTCCCCGCCGCCAGTTCCCACCTGACCGCGGCTCAGAGCGGAGCCTTGTCGGGCCACAGCCTCTGCTGGTGACAGGCGCCGTGGTGAGACGCCGGCGCCGCGCGTGTCTTGGTGTTGTGTTGTGTTGTGTTGGCTGGATGGAACACTGGCCGGTGGTGGTGTGTTGCGGGAGGATCACAACAGTGTTTGTTGTTTAGTGACTCGTGTGCTGGTCAGGCGGCGAGTGTTTTAGGGAGGACCCCAGCGGCGTGCGAGGCGTTGTACTGCAACGGGGTGTCACGATGAAGGTTCGTCGTGGCAGCGTGTTTGCAGCGGCACAGCGGCGGCGGCCTCATGATTCAGTCCAGCGTGTTGCCTTTGTTTGTTGTTGCGTCAGCGGCGTGTGTGTCAGCGTGAGTCAGCCGCCGTGACTCAAGAACGCCAGGTTTCCAGGGTAACGTGACGCACTGCTAATTATTACTAAATCAGGACACAAACAACAGCGGCACCAGCAGCCGCGTCAACAGGACGCCCATCCTGTGTTGTTGTTTTCTTCGTGGAAGCGTGTCTTGGCGTTGCTTGCCCCTAAGTCTAAGGTCTGCCCCACGCCGTGTCACCACACTGTTTATACTCTTGTCGGGGGCCACGCGGACGACGTCTGCTGCAGCTTGAGGTGCGCCGCGCCCCGCCACACGACTGACAGCCGCGGCAGTTGTTGCAGGGCGCCCTTCATCCATCGACCATTTGCCTCGCTGAGAGGAATGTCAATACGAGACAAGAGAAAGACAAGTATCGATCCGTGGCCACAAAGGGCCGCCTGCTGTGGCGGCGACGCCTCCACCATGCACGACGCTGCCCGCCCCGATAACACGGCCCCCAGCCCGTCCCGATGCAAGGAGCGTGAGGGCAGCTGTGCCACGGCTGTGTCGCCGCAAGCAGCCTCGCGTCACTCAGCGCGGTGTGTCAGGCCGCTGACACTGTTCCTGTGACGGGTTTATCTATCGTGAGGACAGTGTTTGTCTCGTGTGTTGAGAGACGTGTGTGTGTGTGTGTGTCCCTCCACCATGCCGCAACGCCCGTTGCATGGCGTCTCTTGTCGCCTCGGCCCGGCCCTTGAGGAGGCGGGGTAGCGGCGGGCGTCGTCCACTTGGAAGGGTCGCAACGCCCGCCCCGTCATCACACGGTGGGGCGGGGAGGCGGGGCGCGGCCATTAAGCTGCATTGAAGTGGTGCCCCGACAGCGACTTCTTGACCCGACACTTCGCGAGGCATCACGCTGCGCTCACATGAACCGCCGCCGACCCGTGCATGGGGGAGGGTGGGCAGGAAGGCTCCTCGTGTAATATTCTCCAGTCGGTTTGAGGGATCGCACTTCACTCCCGGCAAGACCCGCGCCTCCTTGAGCTGTCACACGCCCCCTTACTTTATCGTGTTCAGAGAGAGAGAGAGAGAGAGAGAGAGAGAGATGAAGTCTCCATCTAATTATCATCACACATAGAGATCGGTTACGTACGTTACATTCTCTCTCTCTCTCTCTCTCTCTCTCTCTCTCTCTCTCTCTCTCTCTCTCTTTTATCACTGACACGAACTAAGGGGAATTTCTGGATATGCAAACACTGTACAGAAAAAAAAAGGTAAAGATTATCAGGGCAGAGAGATGTGTGTGTGTGTGTGTGTGTGTGTGTGTGTGTGTGTGTGTGTGTGTGTGTACCCTGGAAAGACACTAAAAGATAATTGGTTTGGATGATAAAGCATTGCCTCGCGTCAGCCTGTTGATGGGAGGTGTTAGCGAGGACTCCTGTGTGTGTGTGTGTGTGTGTGTGTGTGTGTGTGTGTGTGTGTTGGGGGCGGGAAGGCCGTGAGTTACTGGCCGTTTAAACTCCCCGCAATCAACATTAACCTCTCAGACGCCCTCCCTGAAGGACCACAAAGCACAGACGTCGTGTAAATCGTCGACTTTATGAGAGAGAGAGAGAGGGGGGGAGGGCAGAGGGGGTTGTTTGCATTCTAAAGTAAGCGAGAAGACAAGTTTGATATTCTGTTTACGCGCAAGAAGAATGTGTTTCGTCCGTGTTTCCAAGTTTCGCGTCTGAGTGAGTTTTGTTTTTCTTTCCTTCTCGTCCAGGCAGTGTAAGACTCATGTTTGCTTTGCTTTGTGTATCTTTTCTTCCTTGTTTTCGTTTTCTACTCCAAGGTTTGTTTGTCTGGATGATTAACCCGTTTGTACAACACATTTCTCTTTTTTAATTATGTACACTTGGATTTCGTAGCAAATTCATGTCATTTTTATCCTTTTAATTCTTTTCTGCGTTTATTTTCGTATTTTGCTTAGTAACACCCATTTCTTTTCTTTTTGTTTTACTTTCTTTCCATTAATTGTTCTCTTTGTATAACTGAAACAGCTATCCTTTATTTATTGCACCTTCATTCTCTCCATTTATTTTCTTTTCCTTCTTACATTTTATTCATTTATCTCTGACTAACTTATTTTGTATATTTTTCTATTAGCAATTTTACCTTTCGTGTACATCATTAACCTCTCCCTATTTGTACCTGTTAAATCATCCTTTCTTCTAACTTTATTCCTTCTCTACTTCAAAAACTTTTCCCTATTTGTAACTGCTAAATCATCCTTTCTTCTAACGATATTCCTCCTACACGTCATCTCCCTCGCCTGGACTTTCGCTGCTCCGTGTCAGGGCGAATCAGACCGGCATCCGATTACTACCTATTTCCTCTCGCGCTCATCCCTCCGTCATTTCCGGGTGGTAATAGAGAGGCGGGCGGGGCGGGGAAGGGCGGGCTGGACACAAGATCGTTTTGCATCCCGCGGTGTGGGCCGAGGTTCTGGTTAAGACTGACTCACGCTTTTCTCCTACTGCTACTACGTACTTTCTTCCTTCTTTCCTTTCCTTCCTTCCTTTCTTCCACTTAGCTAAACTTTGCCTCCAGCACTACAATTTTCACTGCCCACGTCTGTACTTTTTTTTTCTCTCTTTCCTTCACATAAACGCCTTTCTTCTATTGCACTTCCACCTGCCTAAGACTTAAACACCTGGAACTAAGTCTCTCAGTCGATCTCTCCTCTTATATATCGCGGACTGTGCTGAGGTTCTGGTTAAGACTGATTCAGGTTCTTCTTAAATTCCTTTCTACTACATCATTTCCGCCTTCCTACGACTTAAACACCTGGAACTAAGTCTGTCAATCGATCCTTCGTTTTGTATATCGCTGTGTGAGCCGAGATTCTGAAAAAGGCTGATTCACGTTCTTAGCTACCTTTCTTCTACAGCATTTCCGCCTTCCTAAGACTTGAACACCTCTGGAACTATATGTCAGTCGATCCTTCGTTTTGCATATCGCTGTGTGAGCCGAGATTCTGAAAAAGGAATTCGTTTTTTCCTTCTTTTCCTTCTTCCTTTCTTTAATTTCGCCTTTTAAAAACTTGAACACCTCTGGAACTATATGTCAGTCGATCCTTCGTTTTGCATATCGCTGTGTGAGCCGAGATTCTGAAAAAGGCTGATTCACGTTCTTACCTTCCTTTCATCTACAGCATTTCCGCCTTCCTAAGACTTGAACACCTCTGGAACTATATGTCAGTCGATCCTGTTTAAGTCAGCCACCCAGTCATTCGTAATAGACACGTTGTATGTAAATGGATATGGTGATGGAGGAGGATAAGGGTAGCATGGTGGTGAAGGGGGATAAGGGTGGCGATGTCAAGTGGAGGTGGAGGATGAGATGATTAATTGAAGACAGTTGTTATGATGGAAGAGATTGAAGGAGGAGGAGGAGAAGGTGGATGATGAAGTAGAGTGATAGTGAAGGTGACTTGTGGCATTTATGTGAAGGAAAGAGAAGATAAAAAAAGGACAGACGTGGGCAGGGAAAATGGTAGTGCTGGAGGCAAAGTTTAGCTAAGTGGAAGAAAGGAAGGAAGGAAAGAAGAAAGCAGAGTTAGAAGGTGGAAGAAGGAAGGAAGGAAAGAAGAAAGCAGAGTTAGAAGGTGGAAGAAGGAAGGAAGGAAAGAAGAAAGCAGAGTTGGAAGGTGGAAGAAAGGAAGGAAGGAAAGAAGAAAGCAGAGTTAGAAGGTGGAAGAAGGAAGAATGAAAGAAGGGAAAAAGTAGGAAGAAAAGAAGAATGGAAGAAGGGAAAAAGTACGTTGAAGGCAAGATAAAATTGTTTAGAAGATGGAGGAAAGGAACATAAGGGAACATAAATGCGTACAGGGCAGAGGTAGAAGTTGCAAGAAATAAATAACGAAGGAATAAAGAAGATAGTCAGTGAGTAAACGCGTCATCACCGAGGCGTAGCGTAGGTAGCGAAGGCGGTGTTAGCAGATACGCGATAATTATAAAGCCCAACACAGAGCCCTAGTTCATACGCTCCTGAAGGTGTGTGGCGAGGACGTGAGAGTCGCACACACACACACACACACACACACACACACACACACACACACACACATGAGCCACTGTTCCCAAGTCACCCTGAGCTGCTAGACAAACACTAAGGAGGAGGAGGAGGAGGAAAAAGATACAGAGGGAAAGGAGGAAAAGTAAATATGCGGTACAAAATTTAAAGAAAAACAGTAATAAGTAAAACGAAGAGTAAGAATAGAAGGAAGACAACAAACAGAGGAGGAGGAAGAAAGGATGAATATAAATCTGAGAAGCAGGGGAAAGAAAAAAAGAGATGAAGTAACAGGAGAAGGAAGAGGAAAAGAAACAGGAAAATGAAGATAGACAGCATTAATAGCAGATCATACGAACAAAAGGAGGAGGAAAAGGCTAAAAAAAAAAGAGGAGGAGGAGGAACAGAAAAAAATGAGAAACAAAAGGGGCAAGAAAAAAAAATAGTAGAAGTAAGAGGAAAAGAAGTAGGAAGAAAGAGAGCAGTAATAATAGGAGGAGGAGGAAAAGGCTGAACAATACAAGGATTAGAAAAGGAGGAAAAATAGAGTATTAGTTGAAGTAAAGAGGAAAAGAAACTGACATAAGAGTAGCTATAAAAGAAGTAGGAGGAGGAAGAGACTGAACAGTACAAGGATTAGAAGAGGAGGAAAAAAAGTAATTGTAGAAGTGAGGAAACTAAGCTGACATGAAAGTAGCCATAAAAAGTAAGAGGAGGAGGAGGAGTAGGAGGAGGAAGAGGCTGGGTAAGAGGAGGAAGAGGAAGAGGCTGGATAAGAGGAGGAGGTGGAAATGGCTGGGTAAGAGGAGGTGGAAGAGGCTGGATAAGAGGAGGAGGTGGAAGAGGCTGGGTAAGAGGAGGAAGAGGAAGAGGCTGGGTAAGAGGAGGAGGTGGAAGAGGCTGGGTAAGAGGAGGAGGTGGAAGAGGCTGGGTAAGAGGAGGAGGGTGTCGGCGGGGTGTGACAGCCACTAGTGTTAGGGTAATGGATAGGAGGCACCCGCTGCAGGTCCCGCCGTCTTCTAGGGTTACGCCCCCTCCATTACCCTCCTCTCTCTCTCTCTCTCTCTCTCTCTCTCTCTCTCTCTCTCTCTCTCTCTCTCTCTCTCTCACACACACACACACACACACACACAGTAACGTTTCTTCGTCGTTATTTTCCTATTTTTTTTCTTTCGTTCACTTTATCTCTCTCTCTCTCTCTCTCTCTCTAACCTTAACCTAATTTCGCAACCTTTTCCGAGTACTTCTGGGAATAATCTCTCTCTCTCTCTCTCTCTCTCTCTCTCTCTCTCTCTCTCTCTCTCTCTCTCTCTCATAACAAAATTTCCATAATGGTGGGAATTTCACGCATTCTTTCACTAATCATTTACTTACTTTTTTTCACCTCTTAATTTCCCTCCTTTCTCTTTTTTTTCTGTTCTATCATCTTTTATCTCCCCTTCCTTTCCACACGTCAACCCAGAACTTAATTTAGGGTTTTCGGTCACCATCAAGAATCCCCCCCCCCACTCCCCCCCCACCCCCGAAAAAAAAAAATAGTACCCACAGAAACCGCCCAAAAACTACCTCACCAAAAAACGCCCAACACGCACGGATCCGCTCCAGCCCAACCCACACACCCCCTCCCTCCCTTCCACACACTTCCTGCGGCCGCGGGTGGAGACGGTTGCTATTTTTTTCACCCCCGGAGCGAGTTAACTGTACGTCCGCGGGGCTCTGAAGGCTGCAGTAACGAGGAGGAAGAGAGGGAGGAGGAGGAGGAATTACATTAATTTACTTCCTTGTTCTGTAGGAGGAAGGGGAAAAGGAGGAGGAGGGGAAGAGGAGATTGAGTTGTGGAAGTAAGAGAAAGGAGAATTAAAGAAGTGTTAGAGAGAGAGAGAGAGAGAGAGAGAGAGAGAGAGAGAGAGAGAGAGAGAGAGAGAGAGAGAGAGAGAGAGAGAGAGAGAGAGAGAGAGAGGAAGGAGAGAGAGAGAGAGAGAGAGAGAGAGAGAGAGAGAGAGAGAGAGAGAGAGAGAGAGAGAGAGAGAGAGAGAGAGAGTTCTAATGGCATACCAGCACACGAGTGGAATAATTCGAAGAGACAAAAAACAGAGGACAAAATAATCACAACCTGAGCATGGCCTTGAGTCGCCCTCCGTCAGGTGACCAACCCAACACGCCCTCCTCCCCCTCCCCCCCGCCCCCCAAGCCTTACCTGAGGTTCTCCCGCGCTTACCTGCCCTTTTTTTTTGGCCGCCTTCACGCCCTCACGTTCCTCCTCCGGGCGCACCTTCACCTGCAGGGCATCTCACCTTACGTTCACCTGTCTGCCTTGATTGGGTTTAAATTTGGGCTGAAAGCTAATATTTGAGGAGAAGATTTGGGAATGTAAGAAATGTTAGGTAAAATGTGATGTAGAAAATGCAATATATGAAGAAATTAAAAAATGGAAGGAAGGTTTGGTTTGAATGTGAGGTGAAGAAACTGATATTTGAAGGGATTTGGGAGTGAAAGAAAAGTTGAGTAAAAGGTGAGGTTGAAGGATCTAATATATGAAGCGATAGAGGAATGAAAACGTCAAGTGGAATGTGAGGTAAAAACTGTTATTTGAAGAGATTATGGAGAGAAAAAGAAGTTAGATAAATATAAAAGAAAAAAGATCAAAGTAGAAAGAGCGCTAAAGTTAAGAGAATGTTTTTGTGTTTCATTTTGTTTTTTCTGATTACCGACATGAAAGAAAAAAAATGGAAAGACAGAAACATTGAAAAAAGACTAAGAAGAAAATAATGGTTTAAGCGAAGGAAAGGAAATAATAATACGAATAGAGGAAATAATAAAGGAAAATAATGGTTAACGTGAAGGAAGGAAAAAAATAAGAAAACGAATATAGAGGAAAGAATAAGAAGATAACTAAATAAAGCGAAGAAAAGGAACATAGGAAAACAAAGAAAAGGAGTAGAAATATGGATAAGAAACGTCATTATTAGAGGGAAAAAAAGAAGAAGAAAAAAGGCAACAAAGAAAGAAATCAAACAAAAATAAAAGAAATAAAGAGGCGGAAAAAATGAGGGAGTTTACGGTTATTAGAGAACGTGCTGTGTGTGTGTGTGTGTGTGTGTGTGTGTGTGCAGTCCCTGGGGCGAGTATTTGACGTTTTACGAGTAGCAGCGGCGAGTGACCTTGAAGAGTCTTGGATCCTCTACCTCCTCATCATCCTCCTTTCGTCCTCTGTCTTCGTCCTCCTCCTCCTCCTCCTCCTCCTCCTTCTTGTCCCTCTTCTTCTTCTTCTCCCTCTTCTTCCTCGTCCCCTCCTTCCTCTTCTTTCTCCTCGTTTTTGTTATTTTTCCTCGCTTTTTTTTTTTTGTTCTCGTCTTTCCTTATCTCATACATTAGGCCTTTGTTTATTTTTACTAGTTCATCCTTTTCGTACTCCTTCATACCTTTTCTGTTCTTCCTCTTCTTCGTCCTCGTCTTTAAGTTGTTCTCTATTTTCGTGTACTTCACTCTTTGTCTCATCTTAATTCTTCTTTCTGTCCTTTTTCTTCTTTCTTCATTGTTCTTTCTTGAGGTAAAATTGAATTAAGGAGGAAATGCGCCAAAGAACATTGCAGGAAAAGGAAATGAAAAGAAAAGAAGAAGAGAGACTAAGAATGAATGGGCGAAAAGAGTAAGAAATGCAATTAGAAAAAGAAGAAAAAAAAGGGTGTGTGATGACTCTGTAATCTTCAACCTTCTCAAAGTCCATTAGAGTGTGTGTGTGTGTGTGTGTGTGTGTGTGTCGGGTTTGGGGTAATTGCTAGACGTTTGATGTTTTGATTACATGGAATCTCTAGGTACACACACACACACACACACACACACACACACACACACACACACACACACACACACACACACACACACTCCTCCCCTCACGTCTAAGTGGTTCTCATCCGTTTCTTTTTCTCTCACTCCTGTATTACGCACTCCCTTTCTCCTTTTTTTTTTTTCTCCTTTTTAATACAGTTTTCCCACACATCCACTCCTATTTCCTTCCTTCCTACACTCAGCGGGTCTTTCTGTATGTCTGTCTGTCACAATCTCTCTCTCTCTCTCTCTCTCTCTCTCTCTCTCTCTTACACACGTTTCTTTCATATTTTCTTCCATATTTGGTAGTTTCTTCACTTTTTTTCTGTTACATAACTATTTTTTGGTACTTATATATTTTTTTCCTTTATATTTCACACCCTAGTTTTTGCTGCTTTTCTTGTGTAAGTTTTATTTTTTATTTTCATTTTTGTGCTCGTACTCTTTTTCTTCTTTTTTATTCTTATTCTGTTTTGATGTATTTCTTTTGCTTTTTTTTTCGCCTATATTTACGTTATTTTTTATTTTTTTTATTTTTTTATTCCCTCTGTTTTCCTTCAATTCGTTTTCTCTATTTCTTCCCCCGTCTCTTCGTCACGTTTTTCCTCCGGTGTTTCGTTGCGTCCCTTCTCCGCGGCGTGACAGCTGAGTGCGTTTAGTGTGGCGTTGCGTGCCGCGTGCATCACCGTCACGCTATTGTTTGCGTGCACGCCACCGGATGCTGCGGTCCCGCCTCGTGTGCGTTTGTGTGTGTTTTTGCATGAGAACCTCCTGTGTGCGCGGCGAGTCGGTATATTTCGCTTCGTGTGGATGTGCGAAGGTCAGAGACGGATATGTCCACCGGAGCATCGCGTACTCCAACCCTCTCCTCCCCTTTGGTACTGAATCGGAAGTAGTGCCATTTAAAGAGACGGATTTGTGCACAGGAGCAACGCGTACTCCAACACTCTCCTCCCCTTTGGTACTGAATCGGAAGTAGTGCCATTTAAAGAGACGGATTTGTGCACAGGAGCAACGCGTACTCTAGCACACTCCTTCCCTCTTGTACTGTATTGGGGGTAGAGCCCTTTAAAGAGACGGATTTGTGCACAGGAGCAACGCGTACTCTAGCACACTCCTTCCCTCTTTTACTGTATTGGGGGTAGAGCCCTTTAAAGAGACGGATTCGTGCACTGAGGTAACGCGTGGTTGTATTTCGGATCCAAGACGCGTTACATATGGTTCTACACCCGAAAGAGACTAAAATGTGCTCTGAGGCAACGCGCACATCACCATTCCACGATTTCAGGTTCTTGTTTACTTATCTTTACGTATTCATCCCTCAGTGTTGAAATAAACGAGTGAAAAACGAGTGAAAAAAAGGAAAATCAAAAAGGTATAGTGACCCCTCGCAGGAAAGCCGTCGTGATGGAGTTCGAAGTCGCCTCCCCAAAGATGTGTTTACGAACTTAAGCGATTAAGTGACCGCCTCGAACACACACAAGACTGCCAAGGCGAGGCCGGTGAGGCGCCCCCACAGCCTCCCGCCCCGACCTCCCCCTCACCCCAGCTCTGGCCACCCTCTCCCTGCCCCATCCTTTCCTTTGACCCCATCCTGCCCCTTCCATTGCCCTCCCTTGCCTCGTAATTCGATGTGCTTTGAGGCAATTACATAGTCTGACCCACCGCCTAAGACCACTCATTAGCCCAGCCAGACAGTTCCCTTCCCTCCGTGCCCTTACCGTGACCTTTCCTTCCCCTTCCCTTGCCCTGACCCCTTCCATTGCCTCCCCCAGTTAATGTCCTTGCACCCCTACCGCTTCGTCTCTCCCCTTCCTTACAACTCTGGCCTCTCCCTGGCTATGAATTTAAGTTTTTTGAGGGTTTAACAATTTACGGTTCTCTATCATCTTAATACCGGACAGTTAGACGGTTAATCAGCCCTATTACCCCTTCCCATCCCCTTCTCTTTCCCCCTCCCCTTTCCAATCCCCTTGCCTCCCACTTACGATCCTTTCCTATCTTAATACCAGTCAGTTAGCCAGTCAATCAGTCCCTTCACCCCTTCCCTTCCTCTCCCCTTCCCTTCCCCTTCCCCTTCCCTGCCGCCATGCCCATCCCCATGCTGAAGGGGCTCAACAGGGGGCCAGGGGACCGCCGGAGTATCGGCGTGGGGGTCGGCCAGCCCCCGAAAGTGGGGCCCGAACCTCCGCCCTCATCCCTGGTCCGGAAGAGTTGGCACGCAGGTAAGGTGTTGTGGTGGTGGTGGTGAAGTGGTGGTTGGGGGGATATGATTTTTATATGTAGTGGTGTTGTGATTATTGTGATGTGGTTGTGGTGATGGCTGTGGGGATGGGCGTTAAGTGTAGTGGTGATATGTATTTTTTTATGTGGTGAAGCTGGTTGTGTTATGATTTTGATGTGGTGGTGATGGTGGAAATTATATAGTGGTGGTGGTGGTGGTTTCATGAAGTGGTGATAGGATTTTTTAGTGATGCGGTGTTATGAATGTCGATGTGGTGGTGGTGGTGGTGATGAATCTTTTGTGGTGGTGTGATGATGGTGACCCTAATAATTCACACGCAGGTAAGAAACGTATCCAGGTATTGTGATGATGATGATGACAGTGATAATGACGATGATGATGATGGCTGCTCGTGCCGTCTCTCATTTCCTCCTCCACCTCCTCACCGTGACACATTATTCATTTTTTCCGGACATTCTTTTCTCATCTTTTTCTCGGTCGTTTTTGCTCCCCTTCTCGCTGCGTGTCCCCAGAGCGTGGCCGCGGCGCTCCGGCATTCCAGGGCTCGGCGGCGGCGGCTGGGGGCGGGGGGGGAGGCGAAGTGGTCTCATTGTGGGGTAATTTTGGTCATCTTGCGGGAGTGTTTCGAGTCATCTTGAAGAACGTGACCACCGGCATAACGGAGTACTGTACTGTGCCGGGCTGTCCTCCTTTTCCTCCTCCTCCTCCTCCTCCTCCTCCTCTTCCTCCTCCTATTTGGCCTCTTCCTTCTCCGCTACCTCCTCCTATGACTACGACTTGGCTTTTTCTTCTTCCTCCTCCTTCGGCTTCAGCTACTTGGCCTCCTCTTCCTCCTTCTTCGGTTCTCCCTCCTCCTACTTCCTATTCTTTTCCCTCCTCCTCCTTCTCCTCCTCCTCCTCCTCCTCCTCCTCCTCCTCCTCCTCCTCCTCCTCCTCTTCATTCTACTTGGTTTCTTCTTCCTCCTCCTACTTCGTCTCTCCATATTTCTACTTCTTCTTTCCCTCCTTCTCTTCCTTCTCTTCTCATACGTCATTGTCTTCCTCCTCCTCCTCCTCCTCATTTTTACTGTAATTGTTTCTTCTCTGTTTCCTTTCCTCCTTCTTCGCCCCATCCTCCTCCTCCTCCTCCATCTTCTCTTACTTCATCACCTGCCCCTCCTTTTCTTCTTCCGGTAATTGCTGCATTGTCAACTTCCTCCTCCTCCTCCTCCTCCCTTTCATCACCATCATCATCATCTCAGCATCTACGTCCTCCTCCTCCTCCTCCTCCTCCTCCTTAGCTGCAAATTGATTCCTCCTCCATATTTCCCACTTCTTCCCTTCATCAACGTCTCCCTATACTCTTCTTCCTCTCCTTCGTCTCTCCCTTCTCTCCCTCTCCTTCCATCTCTCCCGCCATGTTATCTCTCAGGTGAGGACAACCTTGACGCGTGCTTACCTGTGATAGAGTGTAATTAACCTGCAGCGGACGTCATTAACTTCTTATCCTCTTGTTTCCTTTATAAAATACAGACGCACTTTCTTCCCCTGCTACTTCCTTCCTTCTTTTTCAGCCCCTCTTTTAGCGTTGCATATAATAGGTTGCGAAACTTGCCCTACATACTCTTATAAGGCGGAGGTTGTGTGGAAATATGATTGAAGTTTATGAAAAGATGATGTACTATAAAAGGGTGATGTTAATAAGGTTCTGGTAGTAAAAGAGTAAGAAGTTGAAGTTAGTGTAGGTTGCTTGGAAATTATATACAAGTTTATGAATGTGCGAAAACTTAAGCAAGGGTGATGTTTAGAAGTTTAGAAGTGGGTGAAGGACTTAAGCAAGGGTGGTGTTGATATGATTCTGGGAGTAAATGAACAGTGACAAGTTTAGATTAGATATATTCAGATTAAATAAAGACATCGGTAAGAATTGGTTAAGAAATAGAGAGTTGGATGAGTGGAAATGACCAGTAACAAGTTTAAGTTAGATACGGTGCTTTCAGATTAAATAAAGACATAGATAAATAGGAAGAATTGGATTACGAATAGTGATGGATGAGTGGGACAAGTTTGGGAGCCATGTTGTAATTATTGGTTATACGATAAATACGATAGACAGACCAATAGAATAAGATAGATAAATTAATAGATAGGAAGGATTAGTGGGTGTTAGATTTACTTGAGCTGCCCTTTGCATGCTAATTAACCTCGTACAGTCTCCCCATATTCTTATCTTGATCTCCTTATTACGAGTACCTTCATTTACCTTTATGACCTTTCTTTATTACCTTTTTAAGCTAACAGACTCTCCTATGTATACGTCTTTCCTTTAAGCATTAAGTCACGAGTCACCTTAAGTCACCTGTATATGCACTTACCTTGAGCCGTGTGTTGTTCCGTGACTTAAGAAGCTTACCCGTGTGTTTGTATTCAAGCTGTCGATCACTTAAGTCAGGTCCGGCTGGTCTCTTAACAATGACCTGAGCCCGAAAGCCGATCAGAAGTGGAAGCCTGCCACTCAAACTTCATATAACCTTCTCTATTTGTTGTTTTCTTCTCTATCTACTCTGCGTCTTCTTTTCTTCCGTATTCCTGTCTGTTCCATTTCCTTCCTTTTTGCATTTCCTACTTGTTGTTTCCTTCATCTACTCTACGTCTTCTTTTCTTCCATATTCCTGTCTGTCCCATTTCCTTTTTGCATTTCCTACTTGTTGTTTCCTTCCCTTTCTCTTCTTCCTTATATCTTCTTTTGTTCCTTATTCCTCTCTAGCTCCTTTCCTTCCTTTGTTCCTCTTTTTTTTTAATATATTCGTCCTTTTCTTCTACTGCGATACCTTTCTTTCTTATTTAGCCTCTTTTCGTCTTCTTTCTTTATTTTCTGTTATTTCTCCCTTCTTTTCTTTCTTCCTTCTCCTTATTTCTTGCCTCTATTTTTCCTCCTTTTTATTAATATTTTCTTTCCTATCTTTCTACTTATTTCCCTCCCTCCAGCCTATCCACTCCCTTCATCTTCTCTCTTCATTTCTTTGTTTCTTTTCCTCTTATTCCTTCCCTCCCTCCCTCCCTCCCTCAGTGGACTCAAAGCATGTCAGTCTCCGGCCAATCACGTTCCTGGGTCACCGTAACGTTAGCCAATCACGGGGCGTTTTTTTCTTCCGAGACAGCTGACCAATAGCATCACGTCCATCTGCTGTCAGGAGGAGGAGGAAGAGGAGGAGGAGGAGGAGGAGGAGGATTGTTTTGTCTAAGAGTAGCAAAGTCACGTATGTCTCGGTGTTGGAAGAAGATTTTTCGCACGTGACAAGAAAAAAGGAAAGCAGAAAAAAGAAAAGAAAAAGTAAATGAAAAAAAAAGAGCAGAGAGTGAAGAAGGAAATGGAGGAGAATATAATAAAGAAGGAAATTACTGAGAAAAAGGAGAGGGGAAAAAAATAACAGTATGAATATGAATGAGGAGGAAACGAAGGAAAGATAATAGAAGAGAAGGAGGAAAGAAGAAAGGAAAGGTAAGAGGGAGTGGAAGGAAAATATATATATAAAAAATAGTACTTAGAGGAATTCAAACGCGAGTAAAGAAAGGGAAGAAAGAATAGGAATAAAAAAAGGAAATGTTAAGAAAAAAAATACAATAAAAATGAAGTAAAGACAAAAAATAATAACATGAATCAATAGAGGATTTAAGAAGAAGAGGAAGAGGAAGAGGAAGGAGATCAAGTTGAGTGGAGTTAAGAGAAGGTAGAAAAGGAAGAGGGAGGGAGAGAGGAAGCATGCGAAGAAGAGAGGGTGAAGAGAGGAAATGAAAGAACAGGGAGTCAAGGAAGAGTGAGAAGAGAAATGAAGAGGAAGGAAGAAGAAGCAGGTGGAAGAGAAGGTGAAGGAGGAGGAAGAGGAGGAGGAGGAGGAGGAAGACCTGTAATCATCATTGGAAAGCGGAAGTCCAGTCGAAATTACCGACGGAAGTAGGATGCTGAGAGAGAGAGAGAGAGAGAGAGAGAGAGAGAGAGAGAGAGAGAGAGAGAGAGAGAGAGAGAGAGAGAGAGAGAGAGAGAGAGAGAGAGAGAGAGAGAGAGAGAGAGAGTATATAACAGAAAACTTAGACCATCATAAACATCCATTGCGTGTAATAACAACAAAGATAATGGATGTAATGGGAGCGAAGGAGACCAAAATAGGATGAAGTTATGATGATTTATCTACACCTGAGAGGAAGGTGACGCGTGCTGGCTGACAGATGGTGTGTGTGTGTGTGTGTGTGTGTGTGTGTGTGTGTGTGTGTGTGTGTGTGTGTGTGTGTAAGAGGAGATGATAGCGTACAAGAAGATAAGGAGGAGGATGAAGAGGAAGAAGAAAAACTAGTAGAGGGAGAAAAAAAAGTTGAAAAAAGAGTTAGAGGAAGAAGGAGAAAAAACTTTGCAACATGAGGAAGATGGAGAAGAGGAAAAAAAGAGGAGTAGAGGAAGAAGAGGATAAGTGGAGGAGACGGGGAAGAGAAAGAAAAGAAAGGAGAAGGAATAACGGAAAAGAAGGGAGAAAAAAAAGAATAAGTATTAAGAGAAAAGAAAAGAGGAAGAAATAAAAGTAAAAGCAGAAAAGTAGAAGAAAAAAAAGAAAAAGACAAGAAGCAATACAACAAAAACAAAAAAAAAGTGCATCAAAGACCAAATTCCCTCAACAATAGAAAATAAACCAAGAAGCAAAAAAAAAAAGAAAAAAAAAACGGAAAAACAGACTAATTTATGTGACTCCTGTTTTCTTTTTTTTACGCTCACCTGCACAAACAAAGGAATTCCACCAATAAAAAAAATAAAAAAACAATAAAAAAACACCCACGCCCACTACTGTCATGTGTTTGTGTGTCGCTGTGTGGAGAGAGAGAAAAAAAATGTAATTGTTTCAGTGTGTGTGTGTGTGTGTGTGTGTGTGTGTGTGTGTGTGTGTATGGGAGGGTCGTTGTGAAGTAATTGGCAGGGTGAGAAGAGGAAGGGAGGGGAGGATATGAGGCGTGAGAAGAAAAGGAGGAGGAGGAGGAGGAGGCGTGAGTGATGAAGAAGAGGGGGAGGAGAGGTATGATGGCGAAGAAGGAGGAGGAGGAGGAGGAGGCTTAAGTGATGAAGAGGAGGGAGGAGAAGAATGGGAGATGAAAAGGAGGAGGAGTAGGAGGAGAAGAAGAAGAAAGAGGAATCAAAAGGAGGAGGAGGAGGAGGAGAACGAAGAGGAAGGGAGAGAGAAGAGGCATGAGGTACTAGAAACACACACACACACACACACACACACAGGTGAAAGGTGAGGCTCAGGTATATACGTTAATTACAGGCGTATGATTACCTGGCGTGGTGATGATGGTGGTGATGTAACCTTTTGTGATGATGAGGGTAGTGGTGGTGATAGTGTTAATGATAGTGAACTGTGTGTTTCTTTTGCTGCTGGTGACGATGGTGTCTGTAGTGGTGATGATAATTGGTGGTGGTGGTGATGATGATAGTGGTGTAATGTATATATCTCTTAGGTGATGTAGTGGTGGTGGTGATGGTGGTGGTGGCGATGTTGGTGATGTATGGTGTATTAGTGTGTATGTATGTCTTGGTATAGTGTGCGGTGTGACCAGTTGTTGTAGTGTCTGTCTGTGTGTGTCTGTCTCTGTATGTATGTGTGACCTAGTGTGTGTATAGTGTGACCTCGTATAGTGTGACCTACTGTAATGTGACCCAGTACATAGTGTGACCTGGTGTATGAATGGCCACTCTACTCCATTTTCTTTTATAGGTGTGTGTGTGTGTGTGTGTGTGTGTGTGTGTGTGTGTGTGTGTGTGTGTGTGTGTGTGTGTGTGTGTGTGTTTACCCTTAAGCTGTTTCCTTTGCTGTAAAAAAAAATAGTGTGAGGAGTCAGTGTGATATGGCCCAGAGCCTTTTTCACCCTCCCATGACCCTCAACCCCCTACCCCCTTCTCCCCTGTGACCCTCCTCCCCCCCCGGTGACCCCCGTGTGACCTCGAGGCCGCGGCGGAGGTCAGCTGTTACCTCTCTATCTCTCTCTCTCTCTCTCTCTCTCTCTCTCTCTCTCTCTCTCTCTCTCTCTCTCTCCTTAACCCCTTTCTCATTATTATTCTCTCACCCTATTTACTCTTCCTCCTCCTCCTCCTCCTCCTCCTCCTCCTCCTCTTCACTCTTTCTCAACTCCTCCAAACTTCCTTCGTCTTATGATTCTTTTTTGTTCTATTTTCACTCCTTCACTTCCCTCCCTCCTCTCGTATATCACCTCTTCCTCCTCCTCCCCCTCCTCCTCCTCCTCCTCCTCCTCCTCCTCCTCCTCTTATTCCCTTCTCCCCTTCTTCTTATCCTCCATCCCTTATTTCCTCCTCTCTACCTCAATATTTTTTTTAACCTTTTGCTTTTTCTTGCTTCCATATCACCTTCCCCTCCTTCCCCCTTCATTCTTGTTATCTTTTCTCTCCTGTTTCTTCCCTTCCCTTCTTCACTCTCCTCCTTCTCTTACCTTCCATTCTATTTTTGTTACCTCGGTTATTTTTACATTTCTTTATTCTCCTCCTTCCTTCATATCACCTTATTTTTTTCTCCCTTATTCTTGTTATCTTTTCTCTCCGCTTTCCTCCCTTACCTTCCTCCCTCTTCCTCTTCCCTAACCTTCCTTTCAATTTTTTCTACCTTAATCATTTTTACCTTTTTATTAATTTTCTTGCCTTCTTGTCATATTTTTTTTCGTTTTTCCGTATATACTAAACCTTCCCATCTTAACCTTTCCCATACCTCCTCTTCTTCCCTCCCTCTCTCTCTCTCTCACCTCTCCACTGACCTCTTTCCCTCCCTTTCCTCCCTCTCTCGACCTCCACATGCTCCCGACCTTCCTCCCCCCCTCCCTCCCACCGCCTCTCCCTCATAACGGAAGATTTTGTACTACATACTAAGCCGACCCACATCTCCACCTCCTCCTCCTCCTCCTTCTCCTCCTCCTCTTCCTCTTCCTCTTTCACGGAGATGTCACGCGATCTTTTGTGAATGGGAGGAATGCTTTTAGGGAATTGAAGGAGTTTGATTCCACATAAATGAATGGATATGTAATTTTTTTTTTTTTTTTTACTTCGGGTTAGAAATTTAAAGAAACGAAAATAAAAAATAGCGTTGAATATTATTAAAATAAGTCAGAGGAGGGAAAAGAAAATGAAGGAATATAAAGAAAAGTAAAGGAATATAAAGAAAAGTAAAGGAAAATAAAGAAAATTAATGGAGTGAAAGGGGATGGACTACGGGACGGCTTTGGAAAAATAAAAATGAAGAAAGAAAAAGAGCGAAGACTTTTTTATGTGCTTCCTGTACAGAGGAGG
>NC_066541.1:10591135-10593635 GCF_024679095.1 Eriocheir sinensis | reverse complement strand
GTTGTGGAGGGTAAAAAAAAGTTAAGTGGTAATACATATGGAAGATTTGAGAGAGAGAGAGAGAGAGAGAGAGAGAGAGAGAGAGAGAGAGAGAGAGAGAGAGAGAGAGAGAGAGAGAGAGAGAGAGAGAGAGAGAGAGAGAGAGAGAGAGAGAGGCTATCAGATGAAGGGAGAAAAAAAAACATGGAGAGGTAATGACAGAATGAGGGTGAAACGAACGTGTGTGTGTGTGTGTGTGTGTGAAGGGTGGGAGAGTTGCGTGAGTGTTGAAATAGAGAGAGGGAAAGAGAGAGAGAGAAGGACGCTGGGTATGGGGTGGGAGGGAGGGAAAGGTGGGGAGGAGGAGGAGTCGGAAGAGGGGCGGGGGGAGGGGGAGAGAAGCAAGCAGGTGGTGATGGTGATGGAGGTGAGGGAGAGAGATGAGGCCAGGTGATAGTGGTGGTGGTGGTGGTGGTGATGGTGGTGGTGGTGATGGTGATGGTGGTGGTGGTGGTTCAGGGTCAATAGTTTATCATGTATTTAGATCCCAAACATGTTAATTTAGTACGTAATTTATCGCTCTTAAACACATGCATTTTAGTAACGTTAGTCTTTTAATTTCTTCTCACTTCGCGTATTTTTACCTAATAACGTTAAGTGTACCTCGTTGCTAAGAGAGAGAGAGAGAGAGAGAGAGAGAGAGAGAGAGAGAGAGAGAGAGAGAGAGAGAGAGAGAGAGAGAGCAACCACGTGAACGCTCTAAGTACACACACACACACACACACACACACACACACACACACACACTTCCCGGTTCTCTCACCTCCGTATTGATTACACTAAAATGCCGGAAATAGCGTTAAGTAGCGTTATTGAGACAAGGGAACACGCTTACGCAAATATATTCTCAAGGGCAGCAAGCTATCTAAGTAACGCAGTAGTAGTGGTAGTAGTAGTAGTAGTAGTAGTAGTAGTAGTAAAATTACCTTCAATCATTTTCTTGAGTTCCTGCGACGACGAACGACTCAAAGAAAACGGAAGGGCGGTGCGTCTTACAAGGCAATTTACTGTTGATTTTTTCTTCTTTCGTCAATGTCCCGTTTTTATTATCCTTATTGTTCTCAAGGGAATATTAGTGGTGTGATTAGTGATATTCTTCCGCTTCTTTTTCTTATCTTTTCTTCCTCTTTCATCTTGTTATTCTCGTTCTTGTTCTTCTTTTTCCTTCTTTTCCTTTACTTTTTCTTCTCCCTCTTGTCTGTCCTATTCTTTTTCCATCTAACATCTCAGTCTCCCAATACTAATTTTTTTCATTTTCCTTTTATTCCTTTTCCAACTTTTTTTTTCTTCCTCTATTACTTTCTCTTCTCCCATTTCCTCCTCCTCTTATTTTCTTCTTCCTCCTCTTCATATTTCTTCTTCTTCTTTTTCTTCTTCTTTGTGGGCATCGTTTGTTATCAATGTTATCAGTCCCTTGTTATCTTTTAAGTGGCTGATGAAGTGAATATTAAACTTGAAGTGACGTAGAGGTGATTGAATTCATGTTTTAATTAATTAGCTTCGAATGTGTGTGTGTGTGTGTGTGTGTGTGTGTGTGTGTGTGTGTGTGTGTGTGTGTGTGTGTGTGTGTGTGTGTGTGTGTGTCCAACACACACACACACACACACACACACACACACACACACACACACACACACACACACACACACACACACACACACACACACACACACACACACACACACACACACACACACACACACACACGTCTCTCTCTCTCTCTCTCTCTCTCTCTCTCTCTCTCTCTCTCTGTTTCCTATATTCATCCGTACAGTTTTTTTTCACGCATTTCGTAATTCACTTCCGCCATGAACTTATTCCTCCTCCTCCTCCTCCTCCTCCTCCTCTCTTTGACCTTCACCTACCCTTATCATCACTCTCCTCCTCCTCCTCCTCCTCCTCCTCCTCCTGTTAATGCGGGTTCTTATTGCTATTGTGACCTTCCACCCCTTTACCACCCTTTGTTTCCCTTTCCTTTCATCTGTAATTAGTTCTTCCTCTGCTTTGTCGCCTTGCTCTCTTTTCTTTCTTCAGTCCTTTATCTTTCTTTCCTTCTTTCTTCGCCTCCTATTCATATATCTTCTTTCGCGTGTTCTCTCATTCACTCGTTCCTTTATTTTTCTTTCTCTTTTCTCCTTCCTTATTTTCTTTCTCCTTTTTCTGTCTTCCGCCTCATATCTCTTCCTTCCCCACTCACAATGTTTATCTGCCCTTCTTATCTTCCCCTATTTTCATTCACTTCTTCTATTATATTTTTACTTTCTCTTCATTCTGTCTCCTTCCTACCTACTTATTCCTTCTTTAATCTCTTCCTCCTTCTCCACTTCCATTTACTCTCCATCTTTCACCTCTTCCATTTGAGTTCCACTCCTTACTTTATTTCTCCTTTCTCGATCTTTTTGTTTTCCTTCCTCCTTCTTCCTTCATTGCTCTCTTACTCCTTCTCCACTTCCATAACCCC